>NC_056732.1:824592861-824812860 GCF_019279795.1 Protopterus annectens
GTTTTCTTTCCCTCCAGAATTTTAGTTTTCAAGTGACCCTTGAGAGCGCCACTTGAGAGTGTTAGGTCTATCTGATTGTACCTCACCCCATTCCCTGTCTTGAGAGCCCATCTACATTGGCATTGCTACTCCCACTGCGGTGCTGCAAGAACATGTCATATGCTTGCAACCCCAGGCTCCATATTAGCAACTTGGCATTTTTCTGGCTGGCTTGGTTTAACCATGTTAAGGGGGTTGTGATCTGTCATAACAGTGAATTTCCTTCCATACAGAAAAGGCTGAAGTTTCTGCAGTGCCCACACTATGGTTAGACATTCCTTTTCTACAGCTGCATAGCATTCCTCCCTGGGTTGGAGCCTATGACTGAGGTAAACCACTGGGTGCTCTTCCTCCTCCTCTGAAGAAATCTGGTTAAGTACAGCCCCCACCCCATGGTTTGAAGCATCCACCTGCACAACAAATTATTTGCTGTAATCTAGACTGGCTAACACAGGGGGTCCTCCCAAAGCTTCTTTAAGCTTTTGGAATGCCTGCTTACATGCTGGGGTCCACACTACCTTATCTGACCTGTTCTTCCTTGTCAGGTCTGCGAGGGGAGCAGCTATGGTACTGTTACTGGGGACAAACTTTCTGTAGTACCCTGCTGTTCCTAAAAATGCCCTTACCTGCTTTTTAGTAACAAGTGCAGGCCATGCCTGAATGGCTTCCACTTTGGCAGGTTCTGGCCTTATCTTACCACTCCCACTCTATGTCCTAGGTAGAAGACCTCTGCCATACCCACCTGACATTTGCTCGGCTTAATGGTCAACCCTGCCCTCTGTAGTCTGCCCAGCACCTCCTTGACATGCTGAAGGTGCTCCGGCCAGGAATAGCTGTAGATGGCAATATCATCTAGGTAAGCAAGGGCAAACCCTCCTGCTCCTGCTAGGACATTAGCTACCAGCCTCTGGAAAGTCACTGTGGCATTCTTTATCCCAATTGGCATATTTGTGAACTCATACAAACCAAAAGGAGTCACAAAGTCTGACTTCTCTCTATAGCACCGGGAGTCAAGGGCACCTGTCAGTAACCCTTGGTAAGATCAATGGTAGTAAGATACTTATCTGTCCTGGGCATGGGGTAAGCATCCAACTGTATGTGACTATTTAATTTCCTGTAGTCCACAAAGAACCTGGTGCTGCCATCCTTCTCTGGCACCAGCACCACTGAGGAGGCCCAGGGACTGTTGGACTCTTGAATCACCCCCAGTTCCAACATCTCCTGTACCTCCCCCCTCAGAGTCTGTCTGACTCTCTCAGGTACCGTATAAGGGGCCTGCCTAATAGGCCTTTGGGGTCCTGTATCCACCTGGTGCTGCACTAGGTGGGTACACCCTGGTTTCCCAGTGAACATGTCCCCAGATTCCTGCAACTTTGCTCAGATTTCTCGAACCTGTGTAGAGGATAGCTGCTGGGACACTGCTACCCCTTCCACTGAGGTGTCAGCCCGAGCCTCACTAAGGAGATCCGTCCCCAAAACTCCCCCAGACTCATCCTGCAATCCACTGCAAATGCTCAGCACAAGGGCCTCCCTATCATGGTAAGGTTTCATCATGTTAACATGGTACAATTTGTGTCCCTGCCATATGTCTAGCAGTTCCACCATGTAGTTAGCATCACCTAACTTTCTTACCATATTGTAGGGTCCCTCTCAAGCTGCTTGCAGCTTGTTGTGTCTGACAGGAATGAGAATCATTACCTGCTACCCCACAGCATACTTTCTAGCTCGAGCATTCCTGCCATACCACTCCTTTTCTGTTGTTGGGCTTCTGCCAGGTTCTCCTGGGTCAAGCCTGTGACTTTCCTGAGCCTTGCCCTGAGGTTTAGGATGTATGTCACAACAGACTCCTTGTGAAACTCGCACTCACCTTTCCACTCATTTTGAATTAAATCCAGAGGTCCCCTCACCCTATGCCCACACAGCAACTCAAAGGATGAAAAAACTGTGGATTCCTGGGGAACCTCTCTGTAAGCAAACAACAGATGGGGCAAATGTTGTCCCACTCCCTCTTAAACTGATCTGCAAATGCCCATAGCATGGACTTGATTGTAGAGTTTAACCTCTCAACAAGACCATTAGTCTGGGATGGTAGGGGGTGGTCTTCATGTGCTTCACCCCACAGGACTTCCACAGACAAGCCAGTGGGTCTAACATGAAATTGGCACCACTGTCAGTCAGTATTTGTTTTGGGAAACCTACCCTGCTGAAAGTCTCTAACAAAGCATTTTCCACTTTCTCTGCCTCAATGGAGGACAGAGCCACTGTCTCAGGGTATTGTGTAGTACAATCCACTACCACTAGGATATACTTTTTCACTGTGGAACTTGGGGTACTCAGAGGACCCACAATATCCATAGCTACCCTCTGAAATGGCTCCTCAATCACAGGCAAAGGCATCAAAGGAGCTCTCACCTTGTTTCCTGCCTTGCATACCTTTTGGCACTGCTCACAGGTCCTGCAGTACCCTGTTACAGCTCTATAAATTCCAGGCCAATAGAAGTTCTGCATAATATGCCTCTTTGTATGTTTTATGCCCATATGACCTGCAAAGGGAATATCATGGGCTATGTCTAGAAGCACCAGATGGTAGGCTCTAGGCACTACTAACTGCTGTACTCTCTCACCTTCTAGCTTTCCCTCAGGGGTCCACTCTCTGTTTAGTAACCCTCTGCCCCAGTATACAGATTCCTCCTTTCCTTGAGAATCAGGTGCCACCCTAGCTACCTGTCTAAGGCCTTGCAATGTAGGGTCTGAGAGCTGAGCCTGTATCAACTCTCTCCTTGTAACCCTTTCCAGCTTCCCTTCCACAGGGAGTCTGGCATCCTCTGACAGTGGTGACTCACTGTTAGCCTGGGTAGTACCAATCACCTCTACCTTTGCAGTTACTCTGTCCAAGGGACCATCAGTACCCACAAGCAGCTGTGGTGCACTGCTACAGCATAGCTTCCTCCCTGAAGCAACCACCTCATCAGTCCTGGCTGCAAGTATGCAGTCTATCTGGGTCTCCCCCAGGCTACCAGATCCACATGCTTGTCTCTTAGCCTGACCGCATGTAACTGCAAAAGCACATGGTACTGCCCCATCCAAATCTTTCCCTATCAGGACATCTGCAGGATGGTAGTTCAGTACCCTTGTTGTCTCAAGACAACCTACTATTGACATTTTGTCTTTCCCACTTACTGGCTCCCTCACCTTTTGTTCCCCACCTTGCCTCCATGGACACCTGTATGCCACATGGCCCCACTGGTTGCATTCAAAACATTTAACCCTAGCTCCTGGAGATGTACCTGGACAAGTGGCTTCCCCTGCTACTGGCAGATTCTGTTGTGGAAGTCTGTGCTGCCCACCATGGGTTCCTTTAGACCCATGAACAGTACTGGGGGTCCCCCTCCTGTGCAGGGCTGCCCTGCTTGCCAGGTATAGGTCTCCCTTCTTCCCCAACTCATCTGAAGTAGCACATTGTCTATCAGCTAACCAGATCCTCATGACCTCAGACAAAGTGCTAAGGGCTTGTTCCCTCACCAAAAGGTCTGCCAGCCCTGCCTTGCATCTATGCTCACAAAACTTTTTTCCTATACATTTCAGGTGTTAGCTTAAACAGTTCTAAAATACATTTCTTTACAGCAGTATAATCAAAACATGCAACATCAGGCATTCTAGATAATGCAGTTACAGCTTTACCATGGAGTAAGGGGGTCAGGAACCCTACCCAGAGCCCTTGGTCAACTTCATACTGTTTACATACCCTCTCAAGCATATGAATGAAACTATCAAAATTATCCCCCTCTTTAAACTGCAGAAGACATTTACTGACCTTTTGTGCTTCTGGGGTCCAATTACTACCTTCCCCATTACCTCCATGACTCTGGCGAAGAGTCAGCATCTATACAACAAGAAGAGGAACCTTGTTTGCAGAAATAACGCCACCCAGTCGCAAAAAATCCTTAACGCTTTTATTAGAACAAACTAACAGAGCGTTTTCGCCACGGAACACCGTGGCTTCTTCAAGATTCACAATTCTAAAAACAAACCTCCATTTAAAACAGTTAAACCAGGAAGTGACATCTTCCTGTTTCCTGCTAACGGCAGCTGTATTTAAAAATACAAACATACAAAAATATTAAAATGTCATGTTCAGACATCAATAAAATCAAATCAAATACAATACAAAATAGTGTGTCACAAGCGGGTAAGGACTCCACCACTTTACAAAATGTATATACAAGAATATAAAACAAATATTTACAAAGAATGTAGTATATACAAAAAGTGTAAATATGCATGTATATACAAAAAATGTAGACATCAAGCAAGTATTTTATGTACGTTATCAAAGCGCTAATAAAGGGAGAAAAACCACCCTAATTCAAAAAGTACATACATCTATGGAATTGCTACACAAAAGTGTAGGTTCCTAAAATTCACAACCAATGAAAAATGTACTTAACTATAGGGATAAATAGAAAATGAGACCCTCCAATCAGATAAGTCAGCCTAATTAATCCCTCTGGTCTGTATACGTATCTAGTCCAAAACACAGCTTAGTATTTGCATCAATTAGCAATACTAATTACCTACTCGGAAACAGAACAAAATAAACAATGGCTTAATACTAAAGCCTAACAATTTTTACCTAAAGTAACTTTTCAATTTAAGTACAGGGGCAATGTTGCAGTTGCTATTTAGCCCAGGATAACTGAAAGCATCTAAATGTAACTGCCATTCCAGCTCACAATTTTCCAAAATTAAAGAGAAAGGTCCACCCCTGGTGTTAAGGGGCGTGGTCAATGGCCATGAAGTGGAAACTATGACCTGGGTACAGGGCAATATGCTTAGCCAGTGCATTATCATCTTTATTGGTCCTAATTGCATATAGGTGCTCATACATTCTATCTCGGATACGCCTATCCATTTCTGCATTGGAAGCGGATGGGCGTGTCCATGGGCATATGCAGTGAACCAACAATAAGATAATAACTGGCTTGCTGTGCCAGGTCATAGTGTAACCGTGTTCCATAACGACCGAAGTGAACTGAAAAGGTGTGACAGATGGCGGTACATTTAGATGCAGGATCTGGGCTAAATAACTGCAGTTACTGGTAAAGTTGACAAGCCATTATTTGTTCTGTTTGAGGTGAATTGCTGGTGTGTTTTGGACTAGACACGAACCGGAAGGATGAGCGACTGCTGGAGGATGGTCTCATTTTGTCTAAGTGTTTTTGGTTATTAATGAGAACCACTTTTGCTGTCCGCTGGATGTGTGCACGGATTAGGTGATTTCTCTTTGGCGGCGACGTGCATAAATCTGGCGATGTCTACGTATATATGCATATTTACGCTTTTATACTACATTCTGCAAATATTTGTTTTATTCTTTTATTTTGTATTGTATTTTATTTATTTTTGATGTCTGAACAGGACATTTTAATATTTTTGTATGTTTGTATTTTTAAATACAGCTGCCGTTAGCAGGAAACAGGAAGATGTCACTTCCTGGTTTAACTGTTTTAAATGGAGTGTTTGTTTTTTAGAATTGTGAATCTCTGAAGAAGCCACGGTGTTCGCGGGCTTAAAACGCCTGTTAGTTTGTTCTAAAGCGTTAAGGATTTTTTGCGACTGGGTGGTGTTATTTCTGCAAACAAGGTTCCTCTTCTTGTTGTATATTTGGTTTGGTTTGGTTCTGTATTTTCCTTTTTGAAGAGTCAGCATCTCCTTCCCCATGCTGCCTCTGTCTTTCCTTTTCCTCAGCTTGCACACATAACAGTTTCTCATTCTCCTCAGCCTGCAAATGTTGCAGTCTCTCATTTGCTTCTAATTCTACACACCTGGCCTCCAACTCAAGTCTCTTTAGCTCCAGCTGGATTTTTAAGTCCACTGCAGAAAGGTTGAGCTGTCCATTCTCTGAGGGAATTATATCTCCACTACCAGTCTGATTGTCCTCCTGGTTGCTGTTTTCTGATGCAGCTGTAACCAAGGCTGCAATCAGGTCTGCCTTAATCAGGTTTCCATGCACCAATCCCTTAGCCTGACACATCTCCACCAGTTGGCTCCTTGTCAGCTTTCCATACTCCTCTGCTGACATGCTGCCTGCTCACCCTGACTAACTAAGCTAACAAAAGAAATAAAACAATTGTGATCTGAACTGTGAGTATTCACTGCGTGGCTGTTTTAGAGTAGAAAAACACTTTCAAAGCTCACAGTACACAAGCTACAGGATTCACTCTACCCACACCACTACAAGCCAATTAGTATTTGTCAACTAATTAATATGTGATGTGGATATCCCACCATTGCCAAACCACAAATGTGAGGATATCCCAAACACTGCCACCGATTAATATGTGAGGATATCCCAACTACTGACATAAATTAACATGTGTGGTGGATATCCCAACCACTGCCACCAATTAATATGAGACACCCGTGCCCTGGCCCAGCAATCAAGGAGCCTCAATCCACACCAGTAACACCGGAGAGGGCATCTCATATGAGAGAAAAGAATAACAACTACACCCATTAAAGTGCAATTTCCCTTAAGAGCACACAGAGATCACAGTCAGTCCAGGGCTGGTCACTCCCCTGCTCCCCAGGTCCCTAATAAGACTCCCCACTGGCACAGCTATATTATCCAGATCTCAGCCTAGCTGGGCAAGCTAAAATCTCTAGCACCCTCTCTGTCCAACCAGTGATTCATGTCCCTGCCCAAGTAGCTAACACACACAAACACACATGCACTTTGAGAAGTGGTTATACAACCACACATACACTCCTGGGGAAGGCTGGCACAGGTTCTCCAACTGAGCCCCTTTTACCCAGACTATACGGTAGTAATTACTGCCCCCACTCAGCTAATATTTATCAACTACTCAAAGGCCCTTAAAAGGGTGTCCAATTATTACAGTGCAATATTAATATCCAATCTGTAGCATAGTCTAGGGCTAAAGCTATTAGAGTGGCCGTGTACAGTTTTCACTATAAATATGCAATGTACTCTAGAGCTTAAATTATCTCTACAGAAACTCAGCCACAGTTAAAATGTTTTAAAATATTTAATAATAAATAATCAAACCCACAAGACCATACTTTCTACTATACAGTGCTAGTCAAAAGTTCAGAGATCACACAGAAATACTTAAAATAATTCAGTAGTAGAGTTCTGACATCACAGAAAAATACGTAGTCTAATCTTTTCTAATTTCTAGCTACTTCTAGGAGAAAACACAGTTCTAACATACTACTTACATAAAGAGAGCATAAGACATGTAAGTTGGATGTTCAGATAAAAATGCTTAATAATCTCTGGTTCTCACTGTTTAAATTGCTATTGCAGTTCTGATAAACATTACATCATCTTTTACACTTTCCTGGTGTTCCCAGGCTACACATTAACTACATTTGCATTCGTAACATCTCTCTTTTGTTATCTTGCAGCTGGTCAGGAACAGAGCAATAAAAATACATTTGCATGTTTAAATCTAGCAATTTAACTCTTGGTTAAAACAATCAAAAGCATTTCTTCATCTAGACTTTTCAGCACCACTGTCCACTTAAAAGGGTCATCACAGGCTTTACTTTGGTCAATAGAGTGCACTGTTGTGACATGTATTTCTAGTTCCATATGCAACATTATTTCTTTACATTTAAGACAAGAAGCCTGTAGTTTTACATTGATATTTACAAATGATAGAATTATCTGCACAATTCTATCTGGCTAGGCTGGCAGCCTTCACCCTTCACTACCAATCTTCATACACCCCCTAGATTGTAACAGTGCCGTATGACACCTCACAACCTGCTAAAGCAGGAAATGTGTACAAAGGCACAAATAATGAGGGATAAAGCCCTGAAAATGGACACATTGTACATATTGCCCTCTCAAATTTAGAAAGTTGATAGAAAACAGGTCATGCATTAGCATGAATTACCGAAGGACAGAAATCTGAAAGCAAATGTATGCCAATATTCCCTGACAGCAGTCCACGTGGACAATGGCACAAATAATTGGGGAATAAAACACTAAAAATAAGGACACTGCTGAAATATTGTCCTCACGCACTTAGTTGATAGAAAACAGGATATGTATTAGCAGGAATCTCTGAAGGATAGAAGCCTGAAAGCCAAATGTATGCCTCTATGTCCTCACTGCAGTCCTCAATGACCTGTTAGAACACCACAATGCTCAGTATATAACATAATAATAATATCATAATTTTATTTCTAGGTTAAGAAATGTTTAAGCATAGCTAAGCGGGTGTGCACGTTATGGTCCCCCACTTACCATAGCTTAAACTTCCCATAAGAGATAAATATAAATACAGAGGTGAATGCTGCAACCTGAGATAGTGTAGTGCTTAGAGTCCTGGCTTTATGTGCAGGTGTTCATGGTTCAAGTACCAAAACAAGTAAGTTATTTTTATATGGGAAAGCAGTGTTAAAATATTTTTTTCAAATTTAAATTAGGTAGTAACTGTTTTTTATCAACCAGGGTAGTGTACCTGGCTTAAAATGTAAGTGTGAGTGCATATAACATGTGAAACCACCCATGTGTACACAAGTGTCCCATACAGTATAGTCACAACCCTTGACAATGTAAGGAAAGCACGTAGAGAGATGTCATGTAAAGTAAATCATATACACTTAATAAATGAAGTCAGTATTCTGATATATTTAAAAAATTAAAAGTGAGCAATGGTTAGCAGTGCTCAACTATACTTAGCAGGTGTAACCATTGCTAAGATGTGGATGCTAAGTGGCAGGTAGCTCAGCTAAGTGGATTTGCACACTGTTAAATACTGCTCAACAACTTCTCCTTTAAGCAGTGTTAAAACCAGCTTAGTGGGTTTGCGCACTGCTTAGTGGAGCTTAACCTTTTCAAAATGGCCCAATGACAGCAAAGAGCAGGAATATTGCACTATTTAAATGGCACAGGCGGGAATACAGCCATAATCTGTTATAGTCCATCTGTGCAGGTACAATGGCTGGTGTAGGAGAGGGAGTGAACTTCCTGATGCAATGCTGGAGCATTCAGGAGTCCAGGGTCATGGCTGGACTCCTCGTAAAAAACATATGGAGAGACTGCTGCAGGGCCAGTACCAGGGCTCCCAGTACAAAAGGGAGTCCTGGGACCATCTTACATGTGACCTCACTACTGTTACTGGCATCCTCTGGACTGGTATACAGGTACAGCACCACTATGCAGACCTAAAGTGTAGGAAGGGGTGCTCTTGGACCAGTGGATCCAAGATGGACAGGACCGGAATTCTTCAGTAGTGTGTAAGTATCACTAGCAAGTAGTTTGTAGCAAATACTAGTCTCAGAATGTGATAGACAGATATGCATAATGTGTGTTTTTCTCCCCTATAGCTGCAGCAGAGAGGGCTGTGAATGTTGAATCCCACAGTGACAGAGTGCTTAGGCTGCACAGACAGGCTGGTGAGTACAAATCTATTTTGCAGTATATTGTTAAAATAGCTAAGAAGGAGTAAATTGCTTACTGCTAGTAGGTATACTGTTACTGTGTGAACTGAATAAATAAAAAAGTTTGACAGATGAATATTGAAATACAATAAAGACCCTTAAAATTGTTATGCTTATTCTGGTATGTTGTTGTAGACATATATAGAATGTATACAGGTTCTTCACAGCAAATACGGCTGTGACAGCATACATTAACTGAGGTTCATCTGTGAACAAGCTGTTTGGAGATACTGTAGACTGTGTAGATGTAAAACAAGATATAAATTAAATGTGAAATATATACTGCACTAAGCTCTGAACCCTGAATAGTAATATGTAAAGTATCAAAGTGTGTTCCATGCAGCATTGCCTTGTGTTAACCTTTGCTTTTCAGGTTGTTGTAATCCAAAGGAGTAATGCACAGTACAATAACTATCTGTCATGCATGCATATCAGAATTACAAGTTCAGACTGTCTAACCAAGAGGCTATTAGGCAGAAACCAGTGAAAACGAAACAGCAGTTCTCCAGTAGCTCAGTGTGATGGACGATAGCTTAGTTGTTAATTTTGCACACCCAGACATGGATCGAATCCAGGGAGTGGTACTAAGATGTGTGCATATCTACACACAAGGAATCAGGAATAAATGTAAAAATAGTCAGGCAGTGTTAACAGATATTTTCCCAAAGGTTTTACAAGTAAGTAAATGTTGCCAGTGGTTGTATGAAGGGTATACTAATAAACTGTGTACAACTGTTTAATTGTCCCACCACATGCCTTCAAATGACAGCAAGGTCGGTACATAGGTTCATAGGTTCATAGGTTCATACTAGGCTATCTGCCCTAGGGCATTTATAAGCCTAGCCAGAGTGTGTTTGGCTTTCACCACCCATTTTAAATTAATTTTGCTATGCCCTTTTTCGAGGTTAGTATACTGTGCTTCTGTCTAACAGTGACACAGAAGTGATACCTGGGGTAAACCTACGATCTCCCATCCACTCATCAAGATTCCTCTTGAAGAGAGTCAATGAGGGACTCTGCCTAACCTGGACTGGGATTTTATTCCAGAGTGAAGGGAGCCTCTGGGTTATGAATCTGTCCCTCCAGCTTGTCCTATTTATTTCAGTGCTGAGGTTCAAGTCTCTCGAGCACGTAGCTCAATGGGATTTGGATTTTCTGAGGTGCAGCATGTCCATTAATTCCGGGTTGGACATGGCTTTATATGTCAGGCACAGATCACCTCTGAGCAGGCGGTATGCCACTGAGTAGAGCTGGAGTTTCTTTAACCGGGCAGCATATGGCATCTGTTTGAGCCCTTTGGTCCTCTTGGTGAGGTACTTTTGGGGTCTTTCCAGTTGCTGCAGGTGTCTGGTAAGGTACATCCCAAAAGGGCATTGTACTCAATTATGGGCCTGATGAGGGATGAGTAAAGAGGCACGATGACCTCCCCTGATCTAGATGTGAATCCCTTCATGATTAGGTGGGCTATATAAAATGTTCTTCTAACCACTTTGGCCACGTGGTTGTCAAATGAGAGATTGCTATCAACTTGGGTCCCCAGGTCCCTAATTACTTCTTCTGTACTTAATGGATTACCACCTATGTGGTAATTTGTGGGCACTTTGTTTTTGCCAAAGGGGATGACTATACACTTTTTGGTGTTTAGCTTGAGGCCATGGCTCTGGCACCAGTTGTCTGTTTCTATGAGGCCCTTTTGGAGGATGCTTGAGTCAGCTGGAGAGTCGATTATGGCACCCAGTTTGCAGTCATCTGCGAACTTGGTCAGCCACAGTCTTCCGTGTTGGCCTGTACCTCTGAGAAATATATACCGAACAAGAGAGGTCCCAGGACTGAGCCTTGTGGGACGCCACTTGTAACTGGTTTGGAGTCTGACATGGCTCCAGCAATTCTAACCATGTGGGTTCTGTCCTTGAGCCAGTTTGCAACCCATCTAGTGACATAGGGGTTTATATTTAAGCTGGTGAGCTTATCTATAATGCCCGAGTGGGGTATTGTATCGAAGGCTTGTGCGAGGTCCAGATAGGCTGTGTGGACCACCTTCCCCTCATCAATGGTCTTGGTGACTGTTTCAAAGAAATTCACCAGGTTTAAGAGGCAGGATCTGCCCTTAACAAAGCCGAACTGGGTAGGATCCAGTGTCTGTAGGTCCCCAATATCTTTATTTATGAGGTCCATGATGATCCTTTTCATAGCTTTGCAGACCAAGCTAGTCAGGCTTATGGGGCGATAGTTTCCAGGATCTGTTGAGGCACCACCTTTGTGGAGAGGGACCACTGTTGCTGTATGCCACTCTTTGGGTACATATCCTGTAGTAAGGCTGAGATTGAACAGTAGTTTTATGTTTGGGTTTAGCTCTTCTTGGAGTTCATGTAGGACGCAGCCCGGGACACCGTCTGGTTCCATTGATGCTGTGCTTTTTGCTTTGGAGAGGGCGGCTTTTACCTGAGCATCTGAGATGTCAGGGGGCAGCACTCTGCTGGGATAGATATTTGCCCTTTTGGTGGGGAGGGAGAAGTTTGTGCTGAACCTGTCAGCTAGGATGTTGGCAATGTCTGTGGGTTCGGTGTATTTTTTGTCATTTTGGACTAATTCTGAGCATATTTGGGAATTCCCACCTAGGTTCCTAACATAACTAAAGAAAGCCTTGTGATTATCCTTAGTGTCCTGTGCAATTTTTCTCTCAAAGCTGGCCTTAGACGATTTTATGAGTGCACGTAGTTTTTTGCTAATACTGATCAGAGATGCCTTCCCTTTTTGGGATTTTGCTCTATCATGTAGTAGCTTTCTCCTTCTATTGTATAGTTTGTTTATGGCTGGGGTCCACCAGACAGGACGTCTGCCTTTGGAGGATTGGGTCTTGGTTTTATTTGGGATTGCAAGATCCATGCATTCCTGAAGGTGTTCATAGAATGCATTTATAAAGGATTCTGCAGTCTGGGCCATATTTTCCACAGGCCCGGGGGCTTTGAAGGATTCCACCTCGGTTTTGAGGAGTGTGAAATTTGCTTTAGAGAAGTTTTACACTGTGGTTTTCTGGGCAGGGGGTGGGGTCAGGATGTGAATATCCAGTGAGATTAGTTTATGGTCTGATCTTACCAGTGAGGGATACACTTCTGGTCTGGAGCATAGAGTCCACATGTTGGTGAAGATCAGGTCCAGTATGCTTTCGCCTCTTGTGGGAGTGGTAACAAGTTGTTCCATAGCATTTGAGTTTATAAATTCTAGGAACCTTTGGGCTAGGGTGTTGGAGCTAGAGTAATGCTCCCAGTCTATGTTTTGGTAGTTGAAGTCGCCCAATATAATGGTGTTTGGAGAGACCTTCATATTTTGCTGTGTTCTCAGGAAGGCCGAGTGGGGTGCCTGTGTTTGGGAGGGTGGTCTGTAGCAGGCTATAAACTGGAAGGCAGTTTTACCCACTGTTAGTTTCACATGGATAGTCTCTGATGCTTCGTGCTGTGCCACCAACCTGGAGGTGTGGGTATCTTTGAGGAATATTGATACTCCCCCTCCTTTTGTGGTTCGGTCCAAGTTTTGGAGCCGAAAAGCATGGTATGAGGTATAACCTGGTAGTGCTGAGGTGCTCTCGGGAGCCTTGAACCAGGTTTCTGTTACTGCCCAGATATCGATGTTCTCCATACTAAGGAGGGTTTAGAGTGCGTGCATCTTGAGGTTTAGATTTCTGGCGTTGAGTAACATTACCCTTAGTTTCTTATCCCTTGTGATACCTATGGAGGTGGGTTTATCTTTTGAGCCTTGCCTAAAAAAGGCACTATGGGGGTAGCAAGAGCCTTTGCCAATATCCGAAAGCCCAGGGGTGACAGGTGCAAGCCATCCCTAGCGAAGCATTGTGGCTTGTCGAGCATGTCATCCCAGGCTGACAGGCATTGGAACCCCTTTGAATGACACCAATACTTAAGCCAATTGTTGAAATTGATCATCTTGTCTTCATATTGTGGCATCATTCTTGGTGAGGGTAAGATGCTACTCAAGGTCAGGGTCATACCGGCCTGGGCTACATGCTCAGAGAGCTCCTCTATGTCTCTTTTCTTGTAGTCCAGGGAGGTACATCTCAGGTCATTCACACCAGCATGGACAATGACTGAGTCATATTTGTACTTGCCTTGGAGTGACCTGAGTGCTTGTGTTATGTGGCGGATCCTAGAGCCCGACAGGCAGCTCAACGTGACTTTCTCCTTGTTTAGCCTGGTGAGCAGGACGTCAGTGTGCCTGACGACAGAGTCACCTATTACAAGTGTATCAGGTGTGTTGTTTAGCCTTAAGGGCTGTGACTGTTTGGCACACTGGCTTTGTGAGCTATGTGTTGCTCGTGTTTTGTTTTGGGGTAGCGGTTGCTTGGGTGTCTGCTTTGGAGGTCTCTGCTGCTTAGGCAGATTTTTATTTAGAGCCTCAGTATGTTTTGTGTGTTTATGTGTTTGGTTTGCTGTCATGGTAGGTCTATGTGAGACTGGAATTGTAGTGAGTGTGGTTTCCTTCTCCTCCTGACTGGTTATGTCAGTACTGAGTTGAGAGAGCTTAGCATCCAGTTTGGCTATATGGTTGCATCTCTCACATGTGTTGGAATTTGTTGGGAGGAGGAGAGGGTTGCCTGTGTACATGAGGCAGTTGTAACATTGCCTCAAGATTCCCAGATTCACCAGCTGGACCAGAGAGGAGATTGACAATTGACCTTTGGACATGCTAGAATAGTACTGGGAATTCCTTTATAATTGAAAAAAAGGGCCAATGGGGAACAAGGTACTCAAGGGGAGTTTGTGAGGGTGTAGTACTTTTAATTTTTTAGTGCTGACTTAGTGAGCAAGTGCCAGGTAACTTAAATTGCAATGTGTTACAGGTAACTTAAATGCAAAAACGACAAACAGTAACTTTCTTTCAAGTGAAACAAGGAAATAAGTACAGTAAGCAATGCAGATATCACTAGGGATCCACAGAAGCGCTGAAAAGCCTCGTTTTAGGTGAAATTAGCATTTCAGGGAAATAAGCAAACAAACAACAAGCATACAAACAAAGCTAGATTCAGCAGGCCTGGATCTAGTCTATGCTACATCAAACAAGGTGTACCAATTTCAGTAAGAAACAGTTCAAATATGCAGGCACTATAAGCCTTTAACCAGAAATTCCCAGCTCAGAAGGGCAGAGTCCAGCCTCTCCTCCCACAAGAGTGCAGACCACGAACCTTCTTAATGTAAAATAACTGGCCTGAAGCCCAAGTGCTTAAACCAGAACTAATACACTTTTAGAATAACAGATACTGAGCCCTCAATCAGCAGTTCCCAACTTAGAAGGATGTAAGCTACCTGTCCTGCCACCACAGTGCAGGCCACAAACCTTCTTAATGTAAAACAACTGGTCTGAAGCCCAAGTGCTTAAACTAAAAGGCTTAGAATGAGTTACACCAAGCAGTAATAAATACAATTGAGTACTTTTAAGATGACGCAAAAGCAAAATAAAGTAGGAAGAAACACAAACACAGTAAAAGCAGATAATTTTTTTTTTTTTTTTTTTTTTTTTTTTTTTAAGTGGAAAGAAAGAAAGGAAAGAGAGAAAGGAGTAGCAGAAACTAAGTTGATTGGCCTTCTCAAATGTTCTCCCTTCACTGTGTAGAATGAGGTAATGACACTAGACTGGGAGGAGGGTCCCAGATCAAATTTACACTAGGGGCGGGCAACTGCAAAGCCACCAACTATAAAAACACTATACCAACAGGGAGGGAAGGTGGGAAACAAACTGAAGAAATGTTTCTCAAACCTGAAAAGCAGCAGTGAGCCTTTAAATGAAGATTTTAAACAGCTATAGGAGCCTCTAGAAAAAAGAGTTTAACTGCAACAAGTTATTACAAACAAACAACCCAACAGATGCTTAATATGTACTCTTACCGAATCATACCTCTCAACTATACAGATATTCACTGAATGTCCAGAAACTTGTCTCAGATTTTTGGTATGTTTTACATAAAGTAGTGGTATCATGGCAAATCAGTGGCAAACCATTACAGATGGAAGTTAGAAAATAATGATAGACATACAAGGGTCAGATGTCATATCCATCAGAAAAGCTATGCAAATGAAAAACCTGTCATTTTATCAACTTTCTAAGTTTGTAAGAGCAATATCTAAAAATTACCCATATTTATGGACCTTTGCCCCACTTGTATGTATGTTTGGCTTTGTCCAGATGTCATGCTCTAAGAGGTTGAGAGGTATGTTCCCGATACATGTCTGTCAAGTGTCACACTGTCATGGCTAGTGGTCACTGCTGCAAATAATCCTGGGCACAGATAGGAAACCAGTTGATGCATATCAGTAGTACACTCATATAACAGCAGGTCAAGGTACCCCTCCTGTGCCAGATATGTACCCCTGACATGTACGAGTCCCCTCTAGTCAAATACCCAGAGTTGTCACAGTTTGCCTCCTACCATTTCAGGCTGACAGTTTAATAGGTATGTTTGTACTACAGAAGCTATGGACATAGATAGATGTAAAATGAGGGCAGACCCCTAGAGTACTGAGCAGTACTGTTGTGGAAAATAGAAGCATAAACAGTTGTTAATGGACGTTTTGTCTCTCTCTCTCTCCGCCCCTCATCTGCATCAATAATTATTACTCATATACTGCTGATATGTTGTGCTTCAACCCTAATGTTGGGACTTGTGTGATATTATTATTAATATGTTTGATTGCTTGCATAGGTTCATAGGTTCATAGGTTCATACTAGGCTATCTGCCCTAGGGCATTTATAAGCCTAGCCAGAGTATGTTTGGCTTTCGCACCCATTTTAAATTAATTTTGCTATGCCCTTTTTTGAGGTTAGTATACTGTGCCTCTGTCTAACAGTGACACAGAAGTGATACCTGGGGTAAACCTATGATCTCCCATCCACTCATCAAGATTCCTCTTGAACAGTCAATGAGGGACTCTGCCTAACCTGGACTGGGATTTTATTCCAGAGTGAAGGGAGCCTCTGGGTTATGAATCTGTCCCTCCAGCATGTCCTATTTATTTCAGTTCTGAGGTTCAAGTCTCTCGAGCATGTAGCTCAATGGGATTTGGATTTTTTGAGGTGCAGCATGTCCCTTAATTCCGGGTTGGACATGGCTTTATACATCAGGCACAGGTCACCTCTGAGCAGGCGGTATGCCACTGAGTAGAGCTGGAGTTTCTTTAACCGGGCAGCATATGGCATCTGTTTGAGCCCTTTGATCCTCTTGGTGAGGTACTTTTGGGGTCTTTCCAGTTGCTGCAGGTGTTTTGTAATACATCCCAAAGGGCATTGTACTCGATTATGGGCCTGATGAGGATGAGTAAAGAGGCATGATGACCTCCCTAATCTAGATGTGAATCCTTCATGATTAGGTGGGCTATATAAAATGTTTTCTAACCACTTTGGCCGTGGTTGTCAAATGAGATTGCTATCAACTTGGGTCCCCAGGTCCCTAATTACTTCTTCTGTACTTAATGGATTACCACCTATGTGGTAATTTGTGGGCACTGTTTTGCCAAAGGGATGACTATACACTTTTGGTGTTTAGCTTGAGGCCATGGCTCTGGCACCAGTTGTCTGTTTCTATGAGGCCCTTTTGGAGGATGCTTGTGTTGGCTGGAGAGTCGATTATGGCACCCAGTTTGCAGTCATCTGAACTTGGTCAGCCTGATCCTTCCATGTTGGCCTGTACCTCCGAAATATATACCAAACAAGAGAGGTCCCAGGACTGAGCCTTGTGGGATGCCACTTGTAACTGGTTTGGAGTCTGACATGGCTCCAGCAATTCTAACCATGTGGGTTCTGTCCTTGAGCCAGTTTGCAACCCATCTAGTGACATAGGGGTTTATATTTAAGCTGGTGAGCTAATCTATAATGCCCGAGTGGCGTATTGTATCGTGGGCTTTTGAGGTCCAGATAGGCTGTGTGGGCCACCTTCCTTTCAATGGCCTTGGTGACTGTTTCAAAAGTCAACCAGGTTTAGAGGCAGGATCTGCCCTTAACAAAGCCGAACTGGGTAGGATCCAGTGTCTGTAGGTCCCCAATATCTTTATTTATGAGGTCCATGATGATCCTTTCCATAGCTTTGCAGACCAAGCTAGTCAGGCTTATGGGGCGATAGTTTCCAGGGTTCGTTGAGGCACCACCTTTGTGGAGAGGGACTACTGTTGCTGTACGCCACTCTTTGGGTACATATCCTGTAGTAAGGCTGAGATTGAACAGTAGTTTTATGTTTGGGTTTAGCTCTTCTTGGAGTTCATGTAGGATGCAGCCTGGGACACCGTCTGGTCCCATTGATGCTGAGTTTTTTGCTTTGGAGAGGGCGGTTCCCACCTGAGCATCTGAGATGTCAGGGGGGCAGCACTTTGCTGGGATAGATATTTGCCCTTCGGTGGGGAGGGAGAAGTTTGCTGAACCTGTCAGCTAGGATGTTGGCAATGTCTGTGGGTTCGTGTATTTTTGTCATTTTGGACTAATTCTGAGCATATCTGGGAATTCCCACCCAGGTTCCTAACATAACTAAAGAAAGCCTTGTGATTATCCTTAGTGTCCTGTGCAATTTTTCTCTCAAAGCTGGCCTTTGACGATTTTATGTAGTTTTTGCTAATACTGATCAGAGATGCCTTCCCTTTTTGGGATTTTGCTCTATCATGTAGTAGCTTCCTCCTTCTATTGCATAGTTTGTTTATGGCTGGGGTCCACCAGACAGGTCGTCTGCCTTTGAAGGATTGGGTCTTGGTTTTATTTGGGATTGCATGATCCATACATTCCTGAAAGTGTTCATAGAATGCATTTATAAAGGATTCTGCGGTCTGGGCCATATTTTCCACAGGCCCTGGGGCTTTGAAGGATTCCACCTCAGATTTGAGGAGTGTGCAATTTGCTTTAGATAACATACCTTGCTCAAATACCATTGTTGGTGGCCTGTTGCCATCAATGTTACTGGCATGTTGTTATGATGCATACTGTTGTTCCATTTATGCATGTGTTCTGTTTGCTGTGCAACTGTTTCAGATCTATTTTATGGGATTAATTGGAACATCCATGCATGCTGTTATAACTAATCTTGAAATGTGTTGTTCATGACTAACCAACATATTTACTAAAACCTCAACACCATAGCATGTTTGGGAAAGCAGGTCCTTGCAGATCCAGCTATCCTGCCTCATCTGGCTATAGCACCAGGCCCCAGCACATCTGGGACCCAACCTGGATCTCCCTTATCTGCTGATCCTGCACCAGTTTCGGGTAAAACCACCTCAGGGGATGGGGCCCACCCCCCCTGGAAGCAGGTGCAGACAGGATGCTGTCACCCCCAGTCAGGTCCCAGGTTTGGTGTGCAGCACCCTTCAATTCAAGTTTGGAGAACAGCTGCACCAGATTTAGGGCCACCTGGCACACGTCAAGGGGCAGACAACCCCTCCTGTCTAGCCCCCAGCACAGCAACCTTTGAGGCTGTGAAGATGCAGTGGTGACTGCCCAGGGGTGGGGATCTCAGGCCCACTGTAACCATATGGGGGCCCGTGGGCTTTGGATTCCCAACCACCCTCCCTGTCAAATGTGTTTACCCACTCATGTGTCATATACCACCCCTGTTTGTGTCTTGTCTGTCTCCCTACCCAGCCTATATCCCCAGTGGTACCTACAATCCTTCCCCAACATCCCAGTCTCACCTTAAAAAAAAGAAAAGGGCATCTGTCCCAAAAAAAAATATTACCCCATACATAGCTGTCCATTTCACACGTGTCCACTATACACATGTAATCTGATCCAATTAGCTTGAAAACACAATTTATGTTGTCCTCACCCCTCTATCTGGGGTTTGAGTGCCCAAATTCACCTCCAAATTCTGTACAAATGCACAGCTGTTGCTGTATAAGAAATGGACAGCTATGGACCTTCCCTACACCTGTCCTGCACATCCCTAGCTATCTTTCACATTGTTTTTCCCCTCTGTGTGCCACTTTTTCACCACTTTCCTATCACCCCTTTTTCCTTTTCTTTTAAAGAAATTAGCGAGGGTGTAAGTGGGAGTAAGTGGGAGTAAGCGACTTTGCGCGATACTAAGTGAAGCCAACACGGATTAAGCATCTCTACGGTTAAACATGTGTTGGCATCATTTAGTGTCACGCAAACTCTGCAAACCCACTTAAAGCCGCTTAAAACTGCTTTAATCATTCTGTCTCCATCAGCCACCGTTCTGCCTAGCAACAAAATAATCAGCGCTGCCAAGTCTCAAACCCTGGGCTCTGTACACCACAGTGAGAGCAATGTACCACAATACCATTTGAGTTATAGGGATTTCTGATGCTTTTTCAAACAAATCATGCAGTAGAGTAATTCAACAGTAGGGAAAAGATTCTGTAGAATCAGTCAGGTTTTGTATATATACATATACACATGTATATATGCATGGAGATGCATATATATGGGAATATATACATAATATAAATAGAGATATACATATAAAATATATATATACATACACACACACACACACATATATATATATATATATATATATATATATATATATATATATATATATATATATATAGAGATATAAATATGCAAGAAATCTGGCCAAAGGCTATCAAAATGGGGGGACAATGGGCCAAAACTAGGGACATATTTTAAATAGTGCTCTTAGAAATGTAGAATGTTGCTACAGTAACAGGGTTTGTTTCAGCATACATGTTCTGAAGGATGTGAGTTCTGAAACTGAAATGTATGTCATCATTTACTGACAGAAATCCTCAGATCATCACAATGATTTACCAGAGAAATAAAAATAATGAATCTGTGGAACAGACCAGAAATATGAGCAATAAACCTGGACATTCTGAAACAATCCGGCCAGTCGAGATGTATGCTCAGAACCTCTTAGTGCAATGAATCTGGAGCAAGCCTGACAAAGAAGGGGGAGAAAGCCATGAAAATAGGGACATATGTGAAATAGTGGAGTAGATAAGCTGACACAGTTGCTGCAGTAACACCGTCTTGTCTGTTTTAACACATATTGACTGAAATAGCACAAGTCCAACACTCAATTACTTTTCACTAGTTAATGACTTAAATCATCACATCATCCCACTGATGTGTCAGAAATACACAACACTTATGTGGATCAGGCAACAGTACATCCTACAAATATCTGGACAAAACATCACATTAGGAAAACTACACTGAGCTGTTAAGTATGTCACCAAGCACTGTCCAAACTACAGTCAGACTGACACAACACTAACCCAAATCTGCTATGGGGAATTACACATGTATTTGCAAATATATCAGGCACTACAGGGATATTACAGCACTGAACAGCAGACACCAGTGTGAAAGTGCATACCCACAACCAATTTCACCACAGTCACAGTGACATACTGGTAATCCAAAGGAACAGTACAGTATAAGGACTGTGTGAACAAAAACATCATCATGTTTGCCACTCACACACTAACCCTACATATATTGGCCCAATTCATAGTGTAGTATGACTCCTGACCATGGTACAGGACATGTCTCATTCTGCCCCTACAAACATATACAGCCGATAGACCACCAGAAACTGGAGCAGCATGCACAGTCAGATAGAAAAGGAGCCATAACACTTACATCTACCCCTCTCCTTACACAGGCCAAAGAACATTTACACACAACATTGCTACACAATCCTGACAGTCTGTCAACAATCGCCAGAAATACACAGACCCATCAACTATACAGAGTCCCACAGAATGTCCAGGCTTTGTCCTCATATATAAGGCCTCTTCCACATAACATGTCTGGAATTCTGATACATCACTGGGATGATATCAGGAATTAAAGCACTAAATAATGATATACCATACCTATTAACCTCTTGCTGCATGACATCTGGACAAAGTCCGACATACTTGGGAGACAGAGGCCCAAAATCAGGGGTATAGTTGAAATATTGCTGTTATAAACTTGAGAAAGTTACTGGTGTAACAGGGTTTGTTGTAACATATCTTTTCTGAGAGATATGAAGTCAGAAACACAAATGGATGTTACCATTTACTGGCTGCAATCCCCAGAGTATGCTACTGATTTTCCAAAGACAAAAAATGTCTGAGGAAAACACCAAACATAAGTGTCCAAACTCTGGCCATTCTGTGGATAGCCCTACAGTTGAGAATTATGTCAGCCACATAACACTGTCAGACTTAAAAATTCATGCAGAGAAGCCATGTTCACACAAACTCCTGTTAAACTAGCAGTAATGCAACTGTATAACAGCAATGCTTATATTCTGTCCCTATGTCTGAAACATTCTCCCCCATTATGTTGGCTGTCTCCACAGTTTTCATTGCAAGAAGTATTTCCAACTACTCTCTATGATACTGTTGTTCAAAAACCTCCATGAAGTCCTCCTCACAGGCAAGGAAAAGGGGCAATGCCCACATGAAGTACTCAGTTATAGGGATGTGTTGCCATGCCATTGGCTATAGGAATAACAACACAACTGTTCTGCATGCAATTAGGAAGTGGGGGACAGCAACTGGTGCACAGGCCATCAGCTGCTCATGAGCATTACCTACAAAAGACAAGCTGCTGCCTATGCAAAACAAATGTATACCCTACATCTTGGAGAGAGAGCGAGAGAGAGAGAGAGAGAGAGAGAGAGATACAGACAAACAAACAAATCTACAAACCAACACAAATCGGAATCTAACCAACTATACTTGGGGGAAAAAAAAGACATGTCAAACAAGTAAGCATGTAATGGAATGCATTAGGGGGTATGTCATAACGGGAAATAGGAAGTTCAACAAATATGTCTCAACAAGACTTACTGTACTGATATATTGCTGATCTAAACATATGGCCATAGCATCTGCGGCTGTCTGCACTGACATAGATCACAGCTCAGGCCCCTGAGTCACTCCAGGAAAGGATGACTCACATATGACTACTACTGGAGTGTGTGTTGAACAATACTGACTGTGACACTGCTAGGCCAGCTACTGGAATGTCGTAGATATCATTATGTTACTTGTGAATACAACTGTGATATACATGTTTGTCTTAGAAATGTGAGAGACCTATATAGGGTATTTGCATAGTAAACTACTACAGACGTGTGTGTTGAACTGCACGTGATATACTGAGCTCATGCCATTCAAATGTCCAGTGTTATGCACACTGACCATATGTGTGCCTCATATTTGTAGTCATTTACTCCTAGAATTATGTTATGTCTGGCAAATCATTGGCAAATCAGTGAAGTCTGACATTACAACATCTCCTTCTCTTTCCTTTGGATATTCCCATTAAGGGTTGCCACAGCGGATCATCTGTCTCCATTTCTTCCTGTCCTCTGCATCTTGCTCTGTCACACTGACCACCTGCATGTCCTCTCTCACCACATCCAGAAACCTTATCTTAGGCCTGCCTTTTTTCCTCTTACCTGGCAGCTTCATCCTTACCATCCTTTTCCCAGTATACTCAGCATCCCTCCTCAGCATGTGTCCGAACCAACATAATCTCACCTCTCTGGCTTTGTCTCCAAACTGTCCAACCTGGGCTGACCCTCTAATATACATATTCCTAATCCTGTCCACCTTCATCACACCCAGTGCAAATCTACACATCTTTAACTCTGCCACGTCCAGCTCTGACTCCTGCCTTTTTGTCAATGCCACTGTCTCCAACCCATATAACATAGCTGGTCTCACCACCTTCTTGTAGACTTTCCCTTTCACTCTTAATGGTATTCATCTGTCACAAATCACTCTGACACTCTTCTCCACCCTCTCCATCCTGCCTGTACTCTCTTCTTCACCTCTCCCTCACACTCGTCATTACTCAGAACTGTTGATCCCAAGTATTTAAACCCATCCACCTTTGCAAACTCTACTCCCTGCATCCTCACCATTCCTCTATACCTCTCCCAGTCACACACATATATTCTGTCTTAGTCCTGGTGACCTTCATTCCTCCCCTCTCTAGAGCATAACTCCACCTCTCCAGGGTTTCCTCAACCTGTTCTCTACTCTCACTACAGATCATAATGTCATCTGCAAACATCATGGTCAATGGGGGGCTTCTGTCTGATCTTTTCTGTCAACCTGTCCATCAACACTGCAAATAAGACAGAGCTCAAAGCTGATACCTAATGTAATCCCACCTCCACCATAAACGCATCAGTCACTCCCACCGCAGAATTCACCACTGTCACACTACCCTTGTACATACCTGTACCACTCTTACATAATTCTCTGCCACTCCTGATTTCCTCATGCAATACCACAACTCCTCTCTAGGCACCCTGTCATATGCTTTCTCAAAGTCCACAAAGATACAATGCAACTCCTTCTGACCTTTTCTGCACTTCTCCATTAACAACACTCTCAGAGCAAACATTGCATCTGTAGTGCTCTTTCCTGGCATGAAACCATACTGCTGATCACTAATCACCTCCATTCTTAACCCAGCTTCCACTACTCTTTCATGCTGCGACTGATCAGTGTTATCCCTCTGTAGTTATTACAGCTCTGCACATCACCCTTATTCTTATAATTGGTACCCAAACACTTTTTCTCCACTCCACATGTATCCTCTCACTTTCCAAGATTTCATTAAACAATCTAGTTAAAGACTCCATTGCCAATTTCTCCTAAACACCTCCATGCTTCCACAGGTATGTCATCTGGACCAACATCTTTTCCATTCTTTATCCTCTTCATAGCTATCCTTACTTCCTCCTTGCTAATCTGTTGCACTTCCTGATTCACCATACCCACATTATCCAACCTTCTCACTCTCTCATTCTCTTCATTCATCACCCATCAAAGTACTCTTTCCATCTTTTCAACACACTCTCCTCGTTTGTGAGTACGTTTCCCTCATTATCCTTTATCACTCTTATCTGCTGAACATCTTTACTAGCTCGGTCCCTCTGTCTAGCCAATCGGTGCAGGTCTTTTTCTCCATTCTTAGTGTCCAACCTTTCATACAACTCTTCATATGCTTCATCTTTAGCCTTCGCCACCTCTCTCTTTGCCATGCACCACATCTCCTTATACTCTTGTCTACTTTCTTCACCTCTCTGACAATACCACTTCTTCACCATCCTCTTTCTCAGTATACTCTCCTTTACTTCCTCATTTCACCACCAGGTCTCCTTGTCCTCCTTCCTCTGTCCAGATGTCACACCAAGCACCTTTCTAGTCATTTCCCTTACTAGCTCTGCTGTAGTTACCCAGATATTTGGTAACTCTTCACTGCCACCCAGTGCCTGTCTGAATCTTCCCTGAACTCAACCTCACAATCACCCTTTTTCAGTGTCCACCATTTGATCCTTGGTGCTGCCCTCACACTTCACCTCCTTCTCTTGATCACCAACATCATCCCACAAACTAACATTCTATGCTGCCTAACTACATTTTCCTCTGTCACCACTTTACAGACTTCAATCTCCTTCAAACTGGCCCTCCTGCATAGGATATAATCCACCTGAATGCATCTTCCTCCACTCTTGTATAACACCATATGCTCCTCTGTATTGTTAAAATATGTATTCACCACAGCCATGTCCATCCTTTGTTCAAAATCCATTACCATCTCACCTTCTGCATTCCTTTGCTTAACACCATACCTACCCATGACTTCCGTATCCCCTCTGTTCCCTTCACCCACATGCCCATTGAAATCTGCTCCAATCACCACTCTCTCACCCTTGGGTACAGTCATTACCACTTCATCCAACTCACTCCAAACTTTTTCTGTCTCATCCATCACACACCCAACCTGTGGAGCATATGCACTAACAACATTTATCATTTATTTATTTATTTATTTATTTATTTATTTATCATTTGTTGACCGGGAAAGTCCAACTAGGTTCCACAGAGCCTGTTTTCAGCGGAGGCCCGGGGAGAAATGCTCCAGATCATTACACCATCAATTTCCAGCTTCATAAACATCACTCTATCTGACACTCTTTTCACCTCCAAAAACACTCTTAGCATACTATTCTTTCAGGATAACCCCTACACCATTTCTCTTCCCATCCACACCATGATAGAACAATGTGGACCCACCTCTGATACACCTAGCCTTACACCCCTTCCATCTTGTCTCTTGCACACACAATATATCAACCTTCCTACCATATCAGCTAGCTCTGTCCCAATACCAGTCATACTGCCAACATTAAAAGTTCCTACTCTCACTACCACACTCCTAGCCTTTCTCTTCTCTTCCTGCCATATGAGTGTCAAACATCCTCCAGGGTATGTCTGTGAATGCAAAGGATACTGTGCTATCAAATGACTTAAGTGTGTTACAGCAATATTAAGAAAGTGTCACTAATTTTGGACCATCACCCCCCCCCCCCATGTATGTGTGGCATCCTCCAGATGTCCTGCTCCAACAGGTTGAGAGGAATGACTGAGCAGCAAGAGTATAAATACAGTGTGCCATACTGGCATAGACCAGAAATTCATATCAGGTATTACCTGTGCAGATGTATGTATGAGTAGGTGTACCTGGCTGCCTCATAACAACAGACATGGGAAGCAAAACATCAGGTAAATAAGCTGTACACCTGTGTAATCTTAGTTTCTGTGCATCCAACAGAGTTAGATTTCTACAGCTACTGGTGGTTGTATTGACTGACACAGACATGGGTACTAGAATAAGCATGATTATCAGGTTGAAATTGGTGAGGTGTCCAACTGTGTTATGACCTTGTGTCCATGCCTACTACAAACAGCTATATGAACACTTACATAGCTGTATGGAGTCAGCAATACCTTACTTGCAAAGCCTGCCTCCACCAAGGTAGAGTAATCCCCTTTGCTGGACAGCAGCAATACACAAACCAGATAATTGGTCACTATATTGTCTGTACAGGGCAACGTAGGAGCTGGCACCAACTTTGCAGCAAGTTAACCTTTGTCTGAATGAGCATATAAGGTCACAGGTGGATTACTGTAAGGCTAGCTATGAGTACAAATTGGACACATCCACCAAGGGCAATCACAAGGCTGTCTTCACATATGTCTACAGTCTTAGAGGCAACAACCCAACCCACCCTGTAATGGTGGTCAATCCACCACATACACACCCACCATAGCCATAGCCAACCTGCTGCAGATAGGTTTAGGGCAAACATCACCCCCCCGGCTCACCATTAATATAGGTGGATATGAACAGCATCCACACCCCTCTCCTCATCATCAGAGAGCAGGTGCATACTGCCTAATCAAAGTCAACAAAAGCAAGTCTCCATGGGACCTGATAACATTCCTGTCTGCATCCTACATGAACTCAGGCATATGCTTCCAGCTCCATTACACACTGTATGCAAGCAAAGCCTGAACACAACTGACATCCCATCTGCAAGGAACACGGCCACTGTCACCTGCTACACAAACGTGAATGATGAATGGTGGTTCATGCAATGTACTGGCCCGCATTGGGGGGAACATGACACATGAGGACCAGGAGTGCAATGCAGGTTCATACTATGTTGATAGACGACAGGGGTATGATGTGGTTGTAAGTGGTGGCTAATGATAGGCAATATTGATGTGCTGGCTCTGTTAATAACTCTGGGCAATGTCTGAGGTCCTGTGATGTGTTTCCCTGTTTATGTCTTCCAGGTGGCATGCGGCATCAGCCAGCATATGCTGCAGATGAGAATGCAGCCATCACCGATGCCATAATCTAGCACCATGCGGTGCTGTTTGGCCATAGCCAACTAAATCTGTGGGAGCAGACTGCCCTGTGGAATGACCTTGTCTACAGAGTTAACACCTTGGGCCTCCATGGCTGCACATACGATCAGGTCAGGCATTGGGCATCTGACCTGATACATCATGCCAGCAAAGGGCTGCTGCCATGGCCAGGGACCATACTGCTACAGGTGGAGGTCCAGCCACACAGGCCCCACTTACAGCATCAGAGGAGCTCCTTGCCAACCTTGGGGTAGCCCCCACACACAACAGCCAACACAAGAAACACAAGTCATGGAGGTGGGTGACACCCAGGCAACAGGCAAGGAGAGTTCAGGTAAGGCCACAGCGCACATCAATTTAATCATGTACCAGTCATACTGTCTTCCATAGAGTATGTTGATGAATATGTCAGGTCAAACTGCATTTGTGGGTGGGGTTTAGTAATGCACACAAGTGCACATCTATGGTGAAGGACAGCAAATTGTGCACTATCAGAGCTTGTACTGTACCTGTGCAGAAAAGTAGCATTCATCTTGTACCAATGCCAAATGTGAGTCTGCTGACAGTACCTCTCCCCCACAACTACATAAGTACCTCTGGTCTGGATGTGGGATAGGAGCCTGATACCAGTGAGTATGGGATTTTCCTGTTGTGGCTCACCAGTACCCCAGGGATGTTAAGGTCATACATGTAACCATGTACAGAGCTGTTACTCTCAGCCATTTTGCAATATCTGCATGTTCACTTGTGGTGGGGTTAACTGCATTGCATCACAGTGATCATCACAGGGGCCTATTTGTAGGAGATGTCACATATCTGTAGCATACCTCACAACCTGTCATTGCAAGAAATCAGGATAAAGACTGACAAAATGGGGGGACAAAGGCCCAAAACTAGGAACATATCTTTTAAATTAGTGTTATACAGTGCATATAAATGGTGTACACACACCTGTTAGAATGCCAGGTATTTGTGATATACAAAAATGAGAGCACAATAAAACATTTCCAAACCCTTCCAAACTTTCATGTGATCTATAACCTGTACAATTCAATTGTAAAGCAAACAAATATGTTAGGGGAACAATTATGACACATACAAAATGTACAAGAAGCTAGATGCATACGTGTGCACAGGTTGAAGCTAATACTGTGCTGAAGCAGCTTTCGATATAATCACAGCATTACGTCTTCTTGGGTACACACCTGCCATCAGTTACAGAGACTCTTTGATTAACAGCAAATAATGGTCAGCTGTTCTACCAGGATTATCCTAACATTTACTCAGTTGCCTGCTACAGCAACTGCCATAGTTCGCATACAGCTTACAAAGCAGCAAAGGGATCTCATTTGTGAAAGGGATCAGCCCAGAGAAGGGTGCACACACATTTCCACAACACTGCATATACCATGGAACACAGTGAAGACAGTCATCGAATGGTGGTGAAAATATGGGGCAACAGTGACATTGCAAAGTGGACATCCCTCCAAATGTGTGGAAAAGACAAGATCCAAACTGGTCAGGGAGGCTGCCAGGAGACCTACAGTAGCACTACAGGAGTTAAAGGAATCTCTGGCAAGTACCGGTTGTGTACTACATGTGACATCAATCTCCCGTATTCTCCACCTGTCTGGCCTATGGGGTAGAGTTGGAAGATGGAAGCCTTTTCTTACACAGAACAACATCCAGGTCTGGTGAATTTCTCAAGAAAAATGCATATGGTCTCCAAAACGCATGTGAGGAAATGTGTTATGGTGTAATGAGACCAAGGTTGAACTTTTTGGCCACAATACCAAAAGGTTTGTTTGGCACAATAACAACACTGTTCATCACCAAAAGAACACCATCCCCATGGTGAAGCATAATGATGGCAGTGTCCTGCTTTGGGGTTACTGTTCATAAGTTGGAAGTGGGCCTTTAACCAAGGTGGAGGGGATTAGGAACAGTTCCAAATTCTAGTCGCTTTTGGCCCAAAATCTACATGTGTCTGCTAGAAAGCTGTGGGTGGAGAGGGATTACACATTTCCACATGACAATGACTAAAACCATACATCAAAATCCAAAAAAGAATGTCTTCACCAGAAGACAATCAACATTTTGGAATGGCCCAACCACAGTCCACACCTACATCCAATAGAAAATCTGTGGGGTGCCCTGAAGAGGCCTGTGCAGAAGAGATGCCCTTGCAATCTGACAGAGTTGGAGGGCTTCTGCAAGGGAAAGTGTACAAATATTGCTAAGTCAAGATGTGCCATATTGATACACACCTTCCCAAGAGGACTGACTGCTGTTATGAAATCAAAAGGTGCTTTAACAAAGTATTAGTTTACGGGTGTGCACAGTCATGGAACCAGCCAATTGTATGTATTTCAACTTCTGTTACCCCTAACCAATATGATTGTTCTTCAATTGGATTGCACAGGTTATAGGTAACATTAAAGGTGGGAGATGCTATCACATGATTTCTGTGGTCTCATGTTATATATCAGACAAACCTGGCATGTTAACAGGGGTGACTACACTTATAATATCCACTGTAAGATTAGAAGGTTGTTAGTATAACCAGTTCTGCTGTAACATACATGTACTGCAGGCTTTGAAGTGTGAAACTCAAAATATGTCATTAATTAGTGGCAGCAGTCCTCATATCATCCCAGTAATGTGTCAGACAAACACAAGATTTATGACAAACAGACCAGAAATATGAGCCACACATGTAGACATTCAGCGACACTCTGCACAGTTGAGATGTATATTCTATAGGAGTTGCCACCATGCTATACAGGTGAACAGCAATTATGTGTACATGGGTGCAGTGTGTGCTACTTGAAGGTGCATCACCTGCTAACACTACTCACTTATCACAGAGATGTATATAAGTAATAACATTAAGTGGAAAGGGCTGCAGTGCATGATGTTCAGGGCCTGTCCAGGGTGTGTATGCGGTGGTCTGACTGCATTGTGAATGTCACCATTTGGCTATTGTGAGGTCTGTGCCTGTCTGCCACCTCACCTGTATGTGTCTGCGTGTGTGTGGATGTGTGTGTGCATGTGTGTGTGCATGTGCATGCGTGTGTGTGTGTGTGTGTGTGTGTGTGTGTGCGTGTGTGCGTGTGTATGTGTGTGTATATGTGTGTGTGTAGCAGCAAAACAGTATAGTGCAAGTATTCATTTACATATGTTGTCTTCTCCCCACAGGTGGTCATGATCCCACCCACTCAGAATCTGATGTCAGTGTCTCTGCAGAGTCTGGCAATGATGATGGTTATAGTCAGGCACAGGTGGGGCTGTCAGGGGCTGAATCTGTGCCATCAGTTGGCATCCCACAGTCATCCACAATGTCCCCGCACACAATCACAATGCCCACACATGCCCTGTCCCCAGCAGCCACAGATGATGGACAGTTGGTAGGTGTGGCATGGAACAGACTAGTGTGGTGGCTATGGCAGGTGTGAGTGCAGACACTGGCCATAGCCAGAGTGCAGGTAAGGTCCCACACAGGTGGATGGACAGGGGTGCTCACAGGAGGACTGTTGCTCATCAAGCCACGTTCACAAGTGGCACAGCAGGTGTCACCAAATGCATGTTTTGGGCTGTCATGGATGCATAGGCATGTAGTGAACACAACACCAGACAAATACTCAGGGTGTTGGATGCAACTCTTCCTGATTTATGTGGCAACATACATGACCTTGTTGAGCCTACATGCCAAAATACTAAGGACATGAATAGACGGTGGGGGTGAGACCTTGGCAATCCTCAACCATGGCATGTCTGTGGTAGAGTGTGTGGTGGGAGATGGCCGTCGACCACTTCGACATAGGTCAGCACCAACAACAGCTGAGAGTCTATGGGACCATGCACCTTCACAGTCCTATAGTGGCAGTGACACCAGCACTACTAAAGGGGGGGTTGCTGTCCACATCACAATGGAGCAGGCCATGGGCACATGGTCCTGGCTGGTACCGCCAGGGACATGGATCCAGCAGACAGCAGTCACCATCAGGAAGCAGTACTGCATCTGGCCTTGGGCCTGGTGCTGCCAGTGAGACCCCTGGCAGGACCAGTTCACATGTCTGTGGCTGGAGATGGTGAGCTGGACACCCTGCCATGTATGGTCCACAGCTGTCCAACATACCCCTGTGTAGGGCAGCCTCATGGAGTGACTGTGTGCATACATACACACACACACACACACACACACACATCTGTATCACAGGCAGGTCACCTCTAGACACACACAGCACCTCTGCACAGCCCATCTATAGGATACCACTCCACACACACACACATATGGATGTCAACCGTATGGCCCAGCCTAGGCCTCTGGTAAACACACACCACACCCTGTGCATATGATGATACCTGTGCCACATCCCTGTCATCCATACCACTGATGCAGGGACATGCTAATATGGATCTGATGCACAGGGTGAATATAGTGCAGTGTAGTTATGTAATATTGTGTAAGGTGCTGTCTGCTTGAATTTGTTATGGTACACATAAAGGTGCATGTACCTTATTAGCCATGGTGTATTATTGCTGTTAGTACCACTGACTGAATGTAGTCTGACATGTTGTATTCTGTTTGTGTTCCAGATGTCTGTGTGACTGCAGGCTGTGGCCCTGCAGACATTACCATCATGGAACATTGCCCAGTGGAAATACATTGACCATTTCATAGCCAAGGTACAGTTTTATATATATGTTTACCAGGTGTGTATGCATGCAACAGTGTGTGATGGACACTGTTGTCAGACAGTGTGACCTTGCATACATACTCCTTGTCAGAGACAGGTAGCCTTCAGACATGTCACCTCAGTGTTATGTAGTACCACATACATACAGAACAGGTTACTGGAGTACTGTCAGTAGGTCCCTCACAAGCTTAGCCATTAGATTGACTGCAACAGATTCACCTGTCATCATCTGCTGCTCCTACCATTTCTTTCCCATATACTCAACCCTGATGCAGTTGGTGATGTCATGCATGGTACTGTGTATGACAGGTTTGTGGTATGTATTCCTGAGTTCACAGGGTGGAACAGGGAGACAAAATGATATATCCTGTGCATACACACAGTAAAGACTGACACAGGGGATGTGCATACAGTAACACAAACACAGTTGAGAATAGACAGATTAGTAAACGTGCATATTCACTTTAATGTACTATAGTGCTACATACACATGACATGCCCCACATAGATTATATACATGGGACATAACCCACTACCTCTTACAACATGTAATGTTGTGAATGCCTTCATGGATGGTGAGATAACCCACCAGAAATAGCAACTGGAGTCATCTATTGCTCCTACAAGCCTGGACAAGTGATAGGGTAACAGACATTGTATCAGCATGATGTTTCAGTCAGGTATGATATCTGATGCTGGCATGTGTGTCACTACATTAACTATGTCCTATTTGGCAACAATATCACATACATGGCCATTGTTAGAGGACACAGACCACATATAGGTTGAAAACATCCAGATATTACATAGACATCAGTAAAAATGACTGGTATGGCCAGTACAATGGTTTAACATGCTGCATATGAGGCAAATGCTATTAACATCCTATATAAAGTAATGCCATCAGGAGGTGGTAAACAGGTATGGATGGTACACACATCAAAATGATATAACCAACACAGGGTATGATTCTCATCCAAACACACTTGGTAATATTGAGATTAGAATTCCTATCTACTTATTTCTACTATAGTGTTATACACTTATCAGATGCATCAGGGAGCTTATATGATTTCACCTTGTCCCAAGGTACTTCTAAGGTGAATGGCATCAGCAGGCCTTGTAAAAGTAGGATGATGGGATGTGCATAGGGTGGTATACAACTCAACCCACACAGGATATGATTCTACACACACCACACACACATTATTGAGATTAGAACCCCTGCCTATCTAGTGATTTGCATTATAGTGTTATGCAGTTATTGCACCCACTACGGAGCTTACTGGGCTGACAATTGGCCAAAGATACTGATGAGAGGAATGAAATCAGCATGACTGATAAAGTAGGGCACTAGGTGGGAAACTTATCAAAACACTTCTTCTTACAAACTTACACACTTATACATCCACACACACATTTACCAGATCTGAGAGTAGAACCCCTGCCTATCTAATGATTAGTACTATATTGTTACGCAGTTATTGCATGTGCTACAGAGGTTACTGGGCTGACAATTGGCCAATGGTGCTGAAAAGGGGAATGACATCAGTAGGACTGATAAAGTAGGACACTGGGAGGGAAACTTATCGAAATACTTCTTCTTACATACACACACACACTTATACTCACACACACATTTGCTGGATCTGAGAGTAGAACCCCTGCCTATCTAGTGATTTGTACTATAGTAATACAAAGTTATTGCATGCACTACGGAGCTTATTGGGCTGAGAACTGGCCCAAGGTGCTGATAAGGGGAATGATATCAACAGGACTAAAACTGTTTCACCTAGAAACAAACACTCCTTCACTCTCGCCCACACAACTGTCTCACACACACACACACACACACACACACACACACACACACACACACACACACACACACACACACACACACAAACACAGTTACCAGTACTGAGATTAGAACCCCTATCTAGTTATTTTTACTATAGTGTTACGCAGTTATTGCACTCTCTGCAGAGCTTATAGGGGTGATAGGTGTCCAATGGTACTTCTAAGGTAAATGACAGTGGCAGATCTTGTGAAGTAGGGCAATATGAAGTGTACTGAGGGCAAACAGCCTCCTAATACTTAGACCTACAGACAGACACACACACACACACACACACACACACACACACACACACACACACACACACACACACGCACACACATATATGCAGGTAATGTGATATTATAAACCCATCCTCAGTACTATTGCACAGTGGGGCTCACCATTTATGCTGGCATGTGCAACTGTTTACAACTGGTATGCCACTGTCCACAGCAAGACATCATTGTATCCCATTCAGGGTATCCATATGTGTGACTCACTCTGTGTCCCCCTGTGTCTCTTTCTCTATCACTGTCTGTCTCTCACTTCTCCACAATTATATGTGTGTATGCTTGACATATGTTATCTGTTGGCCACATATATATGTATATATATATATATATATATATATATATATATATATATATATATATATATATATATAAATATATATATATATATGTCTGTGTATCTCATGCAGCAGATGCAGATATATCACATATGGACCACCTGCAGCTAGCTGAGGGTAATCCTGTCTGATGTGTGTGTGTTTGTGTGTGTGTGTGTGGGGGTCAGGTTAGGTGTACATAACTGTCTATATGCACGGACATGTATACACAATACAGTCATATAGTCCAATGTGGGTTCCAACATGTCCTGTAATTCTCTAGGTGTGGGAGCATGCCCATTGTGACCTTCTTTAGTTAGAGTGGGACTCCATTCCAGAAATAAGTGTACCCCAGTCCAGGGTTTTGTGTGCTACAGCCATACCTCACAGGAGTACACAGGAGTTTCTTCAGGGTACTGGGTTTGTTTAGCAGACATTTTCTGACATATATGTAGTCTGACACTGCAATGTATTATGTTATTACCTAGTGCCAGACATCCTGAGATCATCACAGTGCTTTACCATAGGAATTCTAGTTATATGATGCATAGACCAACATTATGAGGGCAGCTATGTACATTATTGCCCAACAAGGCCATTTGTGAGGTGTGGCTACAGACAGCTGAGTGATGACATGCCGTGTAAACAGTCCAGCAACTTGGTGATATACTGGCTGGGGATCTCTTGTTTGTGTGGTATCTTTCTAACCTGAGATGTCATATCTTTGTGTGGCCATACCTCTCACCTGTACATTTTTTGGCAGATTGTCCAGGTGTTTGGCTAGAGGTTTCATCCTAAGTAAACTTGTGTTTTTATGGCAAGTTAGTTACATGTAATTGAAGAGTGATGTTACAAAATAAATGACAGACATTACTGTTTCAGATTACATAACCTTCAGACAATTCCTGCTACTGCAAACCCCTCACCTTACCAACTTTCTCAGAATGTAAGGGTGATATTTACAACACATGCCTATCATTGTGCCTTTGTTCCACTTTTATTTCTGTGCTTGTGCAGACGTCTTGCTGTCAGAGGTTGGGAGTTATGGTTGTGGGTACAGGGTGCATTCTACTGTGCAGGCATATCCATTATATGTATAAGCAAACATAAGAAAAAAAGGATTTATTGAAAATAACCACTGGCAACAGTACCAAAAAGCACTATATTCACAAAAGCCTTAGCACCTCGGCTACACAGGCTTCAAGATGTCCATTATATGTGTAGTATATTCCACATAGCACTGTGACTTCCAGGTATGTCAGTTGCACAGCAGTGGCTGTAATAGACATGCATAATAGTTGGCACTCCAGTTCATAGGTTCATAGGTTCATAGGTTGGTACTAGGCTATCAGCCCTAGGGCCTATACAAGCCTAGCCATAACAATTCCCTGGCTATTTCTTCCCACATTATTTACTTATCTGCACATGGCCCTGTCCAAGATGGCACTGTACCTAGGGCACTACAAGACGACTGCCAGGGGAACCTGCTGGCCAGATCCTGACAGTATTAACCACACATAGCTGATTGACCCCTCCTGCATATTATGGACATGCAACATGTTTTCATGTGTATTGGTACAGCCCTGCCAATGTGTGCTATGCTGCTATTTCCCTGCAAACATACATGTTACTGCATTTCTGTGGGTGTTTGGGGGGCACACTTGTCAACTGTACACATTTGCAAGGTTTGTGTTGATATTTGCTTTCCATTTTGGTTCCAGTTACCATACTATTTTGCCCTGTCTTGGGGACTAGAGGCATATCAGTAAAGACCACAGGTCAGATTGTAATGGCATATATTTGAGTTTCAGATTTCTTACCCTTCATAGCCTTACTGCAACTGCGAGGCCTACTGTGCTATCACTGTGTGAGTCTGTAGGGGGTAATTCAACATTGCTGCCAGTTGTGGGCATTTGCCAGACATTTCTCTCTGGTTTTCAACAGCTGACTTGCTGTGTGGGTCTGTGGGGTGGGTATGGGACCCCCACACTGACATCAATGCCTGGGACCTATGACCCCCCAGTTAGTTGTCCCCACACATATACTGCAGTGGGATTTCCCACCTTTTGTACTACTGCATAGTGTGGGGAGGCCAGTATTGGGCAGATATTTCCTGGTGTCCCACACAGCTGTCAGTTGTCTGCTGCTATCCCAGTAGGCCACCCCATTCCCTTGCATGCATACAGCATTACCATAGATATGCTACCAAAACATACCAATCCATTAATTTATTGTTAAGAAGACTGACTTACCTTGTGGCTGCGACAGTTGTGAGGACGATGCTTGAGGGCCACCTATGTTGGATGCATACAGTACACTGTGTATACATGGTAAGTTACAGGTAATGTGATGTGTGTGTCATCCATTTTGTTGTGTGTGCGAGTCAGAGAGAGGTGTCAGTCCCTGGGGTCCCAATAGTGTCAGTGTGTGTGCTATGCGGTGACTCTTTGCCAAGGCCTGAGCATACTGGGCATGCCTCCATCTGCCTACAGGAGCAAGCTCAGGGGTCTCCTTCTCTGAGTCCTTCTGTGCCTGTGGGAACCTCGGCAATGGTGGTGGGCTGTGTCACTCTTCCCAGTGCTGTTCCTGCTGCTTCTGTTTCCACAGGATCATATTGTGTAGCATGGCACACACTATGAACATGTGTGCAGATGTGGCTGGAGAGTACTGCAAGGCTCCACCAGATATGTCATGGCAGTGAAACCGTGACTTGAGCATCCCAAACACATGCTCTGTAATGATTCTGGTTTGTGCATGTGCCTCATTATGGCATTCTTGTGTGGGTGTGTGTGCATTTCTGATGGGTGTTATCATCTATGGCTCCAGTGCATAGCCAGCACCTCCCACCAGATGGCCATATAGGATGCCCCCACAGGCAAATGCCTGGTACAGCTGATGAATGCCACATGTGGGAGTCGTGATAGCTTCCAGGGCTGCCAGCACACACATTCATGGTAATGCCTTAGGCATTGGACATGACCTGGCAGTTGATGGAGGGGAATCCCTTGTGGTTTATGTAGACCCTACCCTGTTCACTGGGTGGTGCTTTGATGTGGATGTGCATGTAGTCTATCACACCCAGTAACTCCAGGTATTCTGCTATATGGTGGAAGAGATGCATATTGCTGGTCCTCTCCTCATGGGTGTTGGGGAAGTAAATGTGCTCAATGACATGTGGTAGCATGGCATCCAGGGACTGGTGGAGTACCCTGGATGCAGATGCCTGTGAGACCCCCATGATGTCCCCAGTAAGTCTTTGGAAAGTACATGTAGCTAGTATTCTTAAGGCTACACATACCTTGGTATCCACTGGGATGGGTTCCCCTCTGTTGGCTGTAGGTCTGAGTTGAGGCCGACACAGCTCAATGATTTGCTAAAGTATGTCTCTGTCCACCCTGTAGTGCTCTACTCTCTCCAGATCATGTAGCCCCTGGTAAGTTACCTTGGGTCTGAACACACTTCTCCTCCTCCTTGGTCTGTGGCAGTTGTCAGCATTATCCTCCTCACTGCCCTCAGCCTCTAGCACATACTTATGGATCAAAGCAATGGCAGCCCCTAACATTTTTCCGGTTAAAATTCCCCCACATGTGTACACCAATGGTGCAAAGTTTGTGGGAAAAACCAAACAGTAAGGTGTTTCCATAGTTTATACTGTTGTGCTGCAGATGCTGACTGTATGATTGGCTGACTATGATGCATTCCACCTGCTAGCTATGTAATTTGTTCTTGATTGGTTTTATTCTGCTATTTTCCTTTTTTCCCTTCCCATTTCTGCCTCTTTTAAGCCCTGAGGCATGCCGCGCAAACCCATTGCCCAAATGTAAACAGTCCTGCTATTTTTTTTGTTGTTGTTTTACAGCCAGTGGGCACCACACATACCTGTTTAGCTAATATAAACACTAAGAAATGGCCCACCCTGGACGTGAACATGCTCTTCATTTCATGGAATAAGTCAATACAGCCTCAGACACACCCCTTGCTTAGCTGTGCTTAGCTAAGCTTATCTGGGGGACAAGGAGCTCCAATGTGCTTACACCATGCATGACACCCCCCTTTTCATGTATGTTGCTCATCCTGCTTACACAATCATGTTATAGCACCTACATGGTTAGGTGCAGTTTGGCACTTAGAATATTTTTGTGATTCAGTAAATTTCCCCTCATTTACATACCCCACTGCATTAGTCTGTAGTTACTGCAGTACCCTAGAGCCTTTCTCCTTAGCAACCATTGTTCCCTGGTATTGTTTTGATTCTGCATGCCATAGACTATAATGGCAAAATGCAGATTTCCTTTAAAATTGTGTTTTCACATTTTTTTTTGGCATGATTCTGTTTGCATGCCTTTACCCTATGCTTAAACGGCCGAGATCGGCAAAAAAAGAAACTTTTATTTTTTGAAAAATGAAACACTTTTCCATGCCAAATGGCCATATATTTGGCAACTGGCATGCCTAAAGATTATAATACATGCTTTTATTTGAGCTGTCGTGCCTCCGTTTTAATTTTTGCGGAAATGTATTCAGCTAGTAGCCAAATACATTTCTCCAACTAACACTATTCTTCCATGGATGCCTGCCTGCTTTCTGCATCATTAATTCACCTCATTTGCATGGTTTTCACCAGTAAATGAATCAATTAGCATTATGCAGTGGTGTCCATGCAGGAATAGTGTAGGCAGGCTCGTGCATGTCAAAACAGAACTTTACTGGATCGCTCGGCGGCCATATTCTATGCATGAATGCCTACACTGTTCCTGCACAGAAAAAAATCATTTATTGAATTGCATGGAGGGTATCCCCTATAACATTTTTAATTTCTTGAAAATTCATTAAGAATCTCCAATTATTCTTGATTATTCCTTTGATTTTACTTTCATCTACTAAATTGTCTAAAACACATGCTAAGGAAAAATCCTTTTCATTTTCTTTTGACTTGCTGTTTACATTTGCCACCTTATGTTCCCTTACATTTTTTACTTCCATTCAGGAATTGTTAATGATGTCCTTGGGGTACCCTCTTTCTTGAAATTTCCTTTTGAGCTCTTCACATTTTTTTTCAAAAAATACTGCCTCATCTGTTAAGCTGGTTATTCTAGTGAATTGCCCCTTCACTACATTTTTTCAGGCTAGACTTATACCTGCTATTGTAGTGGAGATAGCTGTTACTTTGCACTTCCTTTTTATAAATCTTAACTTTTAAAACATTGCTAGATCTGTACACATTCAGGTCAAAAAAATAATGTTGTCCTTCTTATAACTAAATGTCAAACGAAGGTAACTCATGGATTCATTCACATGTTTAATAATATCTAAGAGTTCTTTTTTGGAACCCTCCCAATAAAATAAATCATCAATAAAACGTCTGTATATGATGATATGTTTTGCAAAAAGTGATTCTAAAATAACTTCTTTTTCCCAGTTCATCAGGACTATATTTGCATAGCTGAGGGCCATAGCAGCCCCCATAGCGACACCATTTTTCTGTCTGTATATTTCATCAATATACTCAAAAAAATTATATGATAAAATGACATCCAACATTTCTGTGAATAATCTCACTTGTCTAGTATTAAATAATTATGAAATATGAAGCTCCCTATTCACCATTTCTAACCCTTCTACATTTGGTATGACTGTGTATAATGAGGCTATATCTGCTGTAACCAACCACATGGAATCACCTATTTTCACATTCTTTATTAAACTTTTAAATTCAAAGGAATATTTAATATAAGATTTACTTTGTATGACCAACTTTTGGAATGTACCTCACAAGACATCTGCAGCAGCTGGAAAGGCCACAGAAGTACCTCACAAAGAGGATTACTGACCTCAAACAGATGTCCTACACTGACTGTCTCAAAAAACTCCAGCTTTACTCCATAGCATATCGCCTACTCCGAGGTGATCTCTGTCTAACATATAAAGCTATGTCAAACCCAGAGCTGTTGGACATGCTACACTTAAAGAAATCCCAATTCCTCTGAGCTACACACTCTAGGGACCTAAACCTTGTCACCACAATAAACAGGACATGCTGGAGGGATAGATTCCTTTCCCAGGGACTTCCCATACTCTGGAACAAGCTACCCACCTATGTCAAGCAAAGTTCCTCACTAGCACTCTTCAAGAAAAATCTTGATGAGTGGATGGGAAATGGGAAATACACCCCGGGGATCACTTCTGTAGCTTTGCTCGACAGGGCCACAGGAAAATAACTTTCTTGGGTGGCGTAAGCCAAGGAATCTTGTTGGCTAGGCTTACTTAGGCCCTTGGGCCAATAGCCTAGTACCTACCTATGAACCTATGAATGTCTGTAAATATTTATCTGTGAAGATGGCTAGAGGTTCCATCTTACTATCTTGACTGGCTACTATCAGTCTAAAAGGAGGGCAATTCAGGTTTTTATGGATTTTAGGAAGTCCAAAAATCTTTCCCAGTTTGGGTTTTTCTACTCTAAAAAACTCCACTGTTTCTTTGTCAATCAAATTATCTAGAAAACATTCTTCTATACAAGCATCAACAACTCCATATGTTTTTTAACAGATTCCCACATTGTTATTTGGTAAAACTTCTCATCATTTAGCATCAAGGTAATCTTTTCTACATAAAATGTATTAAGCACCACAACTGCATTACCTTTATCTGCTTTCATAATATACAGCTTAGTCTCATTTTTTAACTCAAACAATGCATTTTTTTCTTCTTTGTTTAAATTATAAAATACTGGTTCACTTTTGTCATAGAATAATTTTCTCACATCATTCTCACATGTTACCAAAAAAGCTTCCAATTCTGGCCAAAGAATTGGATTAAACATGCTAGGTTTTCTATATAATGAATTTTCCTGAACCTTATTAGAGTTGTTACATTCTTTAAATAAGCATTTTAAATTAAATTTTCTGACAAACTCTCTAAGTGCATTTATAGTATTTATCAAGTCAGCCCTAGCAAAAGGCACAAAAGTCAATCCCCTGCTTAATACCATAATATGGTGTTTGTTTAACACCACATTAGACAAATTAATCATTTTAAATGAGTCAGTCACAGTACCTTGGTTCAATGGTTGTATTGAAGTTATTTTAGAATCAGTTTTTGCAAAACATATAATCATGTACAGACCTTTTATTGATGATTTGTTTTTTTTATTTGCGAGGGTTCCGAAAACGAATTCTTAGATTTTATTAAACATGTGAATGAATCCATAAGTTACCTTCAGCTGACATTTAATTATAGGAAGGACAACATACATTTTTTGACCTGAATGTGTACAGATCTAGCAATGCTTTAAAAGTTAAGATTTATAAAAAGTAAGTGCAAAGTAACAGCTATCTCCACTACAACAGCGGGCATAAGTTTAGCCTGAAAAAACATACCCCCGGATTTACTATTCTTCCGTGCAGGACTAGCTTAGTCCTGCATGGAAGTGGCCATTTAGGAGCAGGATGGCAGCGCGCCATGCATATTAATGAAGGCGTGCTGCCTGAGCTCCTAATCTTACACGGAGTGTGGACGAGTGCAGGGGGCGTGTCTGAGAGTAGAGCTCTCAGAATATACATGCCCCTGCAATGAAGAACAGCAGAAAGTCCTAAAAGAATGATTGAGACCGCTCATAGGTGTACGCATACCCCCAGAAACATCCCCCACATGAACAAGAGCAATAGTTAACACAAAAAATATAAAGATACTTTTTTTTATGAAACAGATTAAATTTAACCGTAGGTGCTTGGGTTTGCCCATCGCTTAGCTACGGTTAATGTGGCTTAAATGGCAGAAGAGGATAAAAAGCAAGATATACACAAATGAAGCAGTATAGCAATAGTGCAGTGAGCAGAGCATTTGCCTTACGAGCAGTCATTCCTGGTTCGAGTCCCACTGCAGCACATTCCATTTTCCATGTCAAATCACTTTATGACCAATATTTTTAGTTGCATAACCTACTAAATAACATATATTTGTGAACTGGAGTACTGCATTAAATACAGATATGAGGTGTAAATGTCATAATGTTGCAAAGTCCACAGATAATCACATGTGCCCCATACAGTATATGTACACAGGAATCAGAGATACAAATGGAAGGTAAAATGTGTAATGAATGATAACTCCATACAGCTTCCAAATCCCCCACCTTCCCAAGAACCATTAGACATTACTGTCTAAATGAGTGCAGTGTTAAGCTGGAGTAAGCATTTCTAAGCAAGTGTAAGCACTATTAAGCAGTAGTGAGTGGGAGTAAGCATATGTAAGCACTAGTAAGCAGGTTTAAGCCGATTTGCCCAGGGGTAAGCAATGGGCACACAGGTTAAACAATACTGAAGCTAACACTCTGTAAGCATATTTAACTAAGCATTGCTTACCCTTGCATAAACCTGCACAAACCTGCTTATAACTACTTAAACATGCCTTAATCACTCTGTATGCAACAGACAATGTTCTGGCCAGAAACAAAATAAACAGCCTTTGCAGGTCTTAAACCCAGGACCCTGTACACTATAGTCACAGAAGTTAACCACTATGTCATAACAGCAGTACATAAGATTGAGGTATCACCAAACAAATCCTCACTATAGTAAAATCAAACTGAACATGTGAAAGGAATCTATATGTAGTTTTATGTTCTATAACCTACTACATAACATAAATATGTGAACTGGAGTACTGCAGTAAGCCCAGATGTGAGATGTAATTGTAATAAAGTGTTGAAGTCCCCTAATAAACACAAGGACCCCATACAGTGTACGTAACATGTAATAAATAATAAATCAATGCCAAAAAGCAAATAGAATGCAAATTAAATATTAAGCAATGCTAAGCATTGCGCAGGCCAGCTTAGTAGGTGTAAGCAATGTGTAGGCCAGCTAACTAAATTTGCCAAATGGTATACCCCTTTAAACAATGCCAACCTTAGGTAAGCAGGTTTGCCCATAGCTCAGTCTTTTCAAAACCGTCCAATTATGGCAAAGTGTGGGAAATCAGCCCTATTTAAACCCAACAGGTGAGAAAACATCTAATAACTGGTTTCAGCTTCCCCTTGCAGGCACCATGTCTGAAATGGGAGAGGGTGTGCACTTTTGGGTGCAGAGCTGGGACATCCAGGAGTTCAGAGTCCTGGCAGGACTCCTTGTCAAAGACCATGAGCAGAGACTGCTGCAGCATCAGTACCAGGGTTCCCAATATAAAGCGGAAGCCTGGGACTGTCATGCCTGTGACCTCACCTGTGCCACTGGCATACCCCGAACTGGTGAGCAGGTCAGGTATCACTATGCTGACCTGAAGCGGTGAAAGAAGGATCTCTTGGACCAGTGGATCCAAGAGTCTAGGAGGACAGGGGAGGTCCCAAATTTGTGTAAGTATCACTCCACTACCTGTTTAATAATTGCCAGCTCATGTATATTATGGATAGATATGGCTAAATATTCCTCTTATGTCCTTCACAGTGGCAAGTGAGCAGGCTGCGAACCAGGAGGTCCATGGATGCTGCTTGGAGAGGTTGCATTTACTGACATAGGAAATAAATCTAAAAGTATTAGTAAGTTAATTGCCTGTATAAAACCTGTATTGTTTAAGGCAAGTACTGCATGCACCAGAGAATATGGCAGGAAGAGTCTCATTTATTTATTTATTTATTTTTTATTTATTTATTTAAATTTGTTGACCGGGAGTGTCCGACTGGACGTGGGTCCATTTTCAGCAGAGGCCCGGGGAGAAAAGCTCCACAGTAAAATAAACAGACAGTAGTTACATTGGATTACATAGCGATTAACAATTTAACATAGAAATTACTTACAACATATTTACAGATGAAGAACATATTACATCAGTAGACAACTAGAATCTTTATCTGTGAAGTAGATAACAGGCATTAACAAATGTAACAATGAGAAGTTCATGCTGTATAATAAATACTAGGCTTTTGAGCATCTGAGCTTGCTATAATCAAGGTAGTTAGTGGAGTGGAAAGAAAGGTAGTAGTTGGATGGGGTGGATGATATTAGAGTGGGAGTTGCAAGGGCATAGCCAGCATGTTTTTAGGTGCGCTTTTAATAAAGTTTTGAAGTTGGTGCATAATGGTACGGAGGTAATTGTGGGTGGGAGTGAGTTCCATAATTTGGCTATGACGCAAGAGAATAGTGCTTCACCAGCAGAGTTATTGGCTTTAGTGATCTGCAAGTGATTTTTGTTGCTGGATCTTAGTGGTCTGGTGGTGCGATAGGGTTGGAGTAGATTCTGGAGGGATGGGACATTTAGTGGATGGTTTACTAGTTTGTGGGCGAGTGAGAGTTGATACCACTGAAGGAGGTGAGGGAGTTCAAGCCAGCCCAGTTCAGCAAGTGAGAGACAGTGGTGACTACGGTAGGATGCCCCTGTGGCAAATTTGGCGATTTTGTTGTAGCAGGTCTCTAGCTTGTTTCGATAACATTGCCTTAGGTTGGTATATACTGGAGAGGCATAAAGTAGGGTGGAGATAAGGTGGGAATTTGCTATTGAAATCTTTGTTGCTTTGGTGAGAAATTGTTTATTTCTGTATAATGCTCCTAGTTTTTTGTGGACTTTTTTTACGGTCATGGATATGTGAATGTCAAATTTTAGTTTATTGTTTATTTCCACTCCTAGCAATTTGGTGTGTTCAGTTGGGTATATAGTGGTGTTGTCTTTTGCTGTGATGTTAAAGTGAGAGTTGTTTTGAGTATGCTCATATAGGTTGTATCTAAATAAAAGCATAATAGCCTGACAATAAAGGTCTGCCTGCTAGACTGCATGTGTTTACTCTGATGTCATATGGTGATGTAAATTTGCAATCATGTAATAGCACTGTTTTATTAAGCACTGTTACCCACACTGTGCAACGTAAATAAAATGTGTAGGAATGTCTGTATATGACTGGTGTAATCCCCAGATGTCATTTAGTAAAACAGAGAGAGACATAGAAAACAGTGAAAAGACAGACAACAAAATCCAAATAGCACATGCAACTGAGATGTGAACTGTTGTATTTTTAGCACACACAGCCATGGTTCAAATCTTGGGAGTGGTAGTAGTCTGCATACCGAATCATACCGCACAACTGTATAGATAAGTCCAGAATATCCAGTACTGGTACTGTTTACTTTGGTATTGTATGGCATTGTTATTGTTGCAGTTGCAATGAGTAATACGGTATTACTTATCACTGTCACCCACACTCTGCTACATAATATAACTGTCTAGGAAATCCTGTATAAGAGTGATGTAATACAAGGTCAGAATGTAAAAGCCACAGGAGAATTATACACAGAAATCAAATAGATATACAACAATATCTATCTAACACACACAACTGTGATGGACAGTGTTTTAGTGTTAGCAGACACAGCCACTGTCTTAATCCTGGGAGTGGAAGTAGGCTGCATACAGAATCATACCCCACAACTGTACAGATATGTACAGAATGTCCAGTATATTGGCCCATATCTGCTGCCTGTCACCCTGAGAAATCAGTGGGATGATCCCAGATGTTTAGGCAGCAAACAGGAAATACAACTGATTGTCACACATCTATAAGAACAAACCTGTCACACTAGCAACTCCCCAAAATGTTATGAGTGTAATAAGCCAAGTATGTCCCATCTACACCCCCATGTTGTCAAGCTATGACCAGAGTGTGTACAGTAACAGAGTGAGATGTACGTGCATAATACTAATGTGGATTCTGGTAATTTGTGTGGCAACATTTAGGTAGTGCTAACAAACATTGCTCCCACAGGTCCATCAGATAGGAACACTGTGCCTAGAAATAAAAGATTGATATCCTGTACTGGTACTGTTTACTCTGGTATTGTATGGCATTGTGAGTGTTGCAGTTGCTCTGAATAATAAGGTATCACTCATCGCTGTCACCCACACTGTGCAACATAATGTAACTGTCTAGGAAATCCTGTATAAAAGTGTTTAAGTCACTAAAGGTTGAAGGGGGCAGTAGTCTACATATGTACTGGTTCACCTGCATGTGGTCAAGACATGTCCAGAGTCTGTGCAAAAGGAGATAGACAGGTATATGCATAACATCAACCTGGAATCTGTGAGTATGTGTAGAAACAGTTAGTTAGTGTTAACAAACAATTCCTCCAAGGGTATACCAGGTAGGAGGTGTATAATGCAGGTAAAACCAGTTCATGTATATAGTTGTCGACAGCCATATCACTGTCCAAACTAAGGCAATAGGGTAGTGTAGTAATACTTGCAAGGTACAGATAACAACCCTGACTAGGAAAGTAATGTGAACTACATGAATATAATAGTTGTTAATTGACATCTTTCTCCCCCCCACCATATCTGCAGTAATAAACTAAATACCCAACTCAATTGGTACGTGATGACTTCACTGTAATGTTGGGACATATGTCCTATTGTTTGATAATTATTTAAGTCTGTTTCTATGCATGTGCTATGTTGAAATACTCCACCACTGGTGGCATGGTGCCATCAATGTACCTGCATGCTGTTGTAATTACCACTGTGGTCCCATATATGCATGTGTTCTGTTTGCTATGCAACTGTTCCATATCTGGTGTCTGGGTTAATGGGAATATCTATGCATGCTGTTATACCTAATCCTGGAATGTGGTGACTATTACTAACCCACATATGTTGATAAAACATAAACACCATAGCACATATGGGAATGCGACACCTCAGCTGGCCATGGCACCAGGAACCAACACATCTGGGGCCCAACCCGGGACCTCCTCATCCATTGGTCCTGCACCACCTTCGGGTGGAACCACCTTAGGGGTTGGGGCTTGCCCCTGCCTGGGAGCCGGCATGGACAGGAACCTGTCATCCATTGCCAGGTCCAGGTCGTGGTGTGTAGTGAGCTCAATCAGCAGTTTGGAGATCTGCTACGCCAGCTCAAGGGCTGCGTGTCACAGCTAGAGGGTCGGCCTGGCTCTCCAACTCAGCCCCCACCACAGCTACCTTCGGGGCTGTGAAGGTGCAGTGGTGACTGCCCATGGGTGGGGACCTCAGTCCCACTGTTTCCACTAGGTGGCTCATGGGCTTCTGATTTCCCAACACCCCACCCCATCAAGGTGTTTACCCCCCACATGTGTCATATACCGCCCCTGTATGCTTATTGTTTGTCTTGTCTGTTAACCTACCCAGCTCACCTCCCCAAATATACCTACTATCCCTCCCCAACATCCCACTCTCACCTGAAAAAAAAGGGCAATCTGTTCCCCCCAAAAAACCTCACCCCATACATAGCTGTCCATTTCGCACACGTGTCCACTGGACACATGTAATCTGGTCTAACTGGCATCACAACATATTATTGTTGCCCTCACCCCTCTCTCAGGGGTTTGAGTGCCCAAATTTACCTCCAACTGCAGTGTATATGCACAGCTGTTGCTGTAGAAGAAATGGGCAGCTATGGACCTTCTCTACACCCTTCCTGTACATCCCTAGCTATTTTCCCTACTGTCTTTACCTCTTTGTGCCCCTTTTTCATCACTTTCCTATCAATCATTTTTCTTTTCTTTTAAAGTAATTAATGTGAGGGGAAGCGGGAGTAGGCACTTTTAAGCAGCAGTAACTGGGTTTAAGCTTGTTTGCATGGAGTTAAGCAATGCCTATACAGGTTAAGCAATTGAGAAGCTAAATCAGTATAAGAAACTGTAACTGGAAGCTAGCAGTGCTTACCTCTGTGCAAACCCGCTTACAGCTGCTTAAAAGTGCCCTAATCACTCTGTATCCAATGGCCCTTGTTCTGCCCAGCAACAAAATAAACAGCCTTTGCAAGGCTCAAACCCAGGACCCGACATACCATAGCCAAAGTGATTTACCACTAAGCCATATCAAATATATATAACCCTGATGTTTTCACAAACATATCATCCATCCCAGTCATTCAACAGTACAGGAAATGTATTTAAACATGTAGATGTGTGTGTGTGTGTGTGTGTGTGTGTGTGTGTGTGTGTGTGTGTGTGTGTGTGTGTGTGTGTGTGTGTGTGTGTGTATTTATATCTAAATAGATACAACATATCTATATATGTATATATATATATATATATATATATATATATATATATATATATATATATATGTAGATATATATATATATATATATATATATATATATATATATATATACATTTGCATACATCTATAGATATATGTCTACATCTATATGTCTCTATATATACAGCAATATATATATATATGTGTAAGCATAAATATATATCTGTATATGTATATACAGACATATATCTATATATATAAAAGAGAGCATAACAAAAACATATATGTCCACATGCACCGTTAATGTGGGTGAGGGGGCCCAAACAACATACCTCTTGCGCGTATAGATATCCCCCCCCCACAGCCAAACACATCTGCCCTGCAATACAATACCAACTGTTGCAAATCCCATAACCAGGACCTGACACAACATGGGCACAAGATGTTAACAGTACTCCATCCTACCTGTATGACGTCAGGCTGGTATCAGTAACATATCATGCAGTACAGTCTGGCTACCATAAAGAATGTACAATGTGGATCAATAAACATTCCTAAGATACATATACACAGACACATATATGCAGATACATATATATATATATATATATATATATATATTATATATATAACTACCCATACACACACAGAGATATGTATAGGAAGATACATATGTAGAAGGTGTATATGCCATGTCATATAGCAGTTTATACTCTGACATATATATAAACAGACTATTGCAACTGTGAAACAGTTATATTAATACAGTATTCTGGAAAGGTTTACATATGTTGCTGTCCAGGCTGAGGCCTTCAAGAAGTACAATAGTAAAGACAGACTGGGCCACAGGATAACAATCAATCAACAGTACGTAATGAAGATGTATATTCCAGCAGCCTCTATCTGCACTCTGTACACATTCCCTAGGTGGTACAGACCTCAGCTGACACAATGGGATGTATCTGTTACATAACAAGGCATAACTGACAACATCACAATCACACTGACAAACAGAACAGTCTGTATGGCAGGAAGCAGTAGGCCTGCATTTACCCAATGTGAATTGTATGGTAATATACATCCAGATACCTTAAGGCAGCTTACCCCTAATACCCCCAGATGTTGTAACAGCCTAGGTTAGTTATGGTGCATCCCCTCCATAGACTGACATACAGGGCCATATACCACTGTTACATACACTGGTCTCTGGAGTGCATAAGGGCACACATGTATTGTGTAGATGAAGCCCACACATATATGGACCCAACCCCGCAATATGTGTGTGGGCCACAATGGCAGTGGACTGATGGCAGGAATCTAATATACCTTCTACCATGCAGCGGTTATTGCAAGAGCACCTAGATATCACTAATAGGCTCATCAAAGCACTGCATGATCAGCAACACAATGCAGGGATTGAAGGTGATCTGGTTATTACAGAATCACAGGAACAACTTCTCACCCTGCACTCTACGCCCAACACTAGTTTACATGGGCATGGGATGAGACAAAGTTCAAACAGCCCCTTAAGGCAAGTTGAGGTGCAGGGTAGAGGGAATGTAGCTGGAGCACAAATGAACAATGACTCTAACCATGACAACAGACGCCACATTGCTCATTCCCAGAATCAGACATCACGACGGGGTGATTCGAATAGGAATATTCCTTTGGACAGACATTTGGACTTAAACATATTTCTCTCTGCCCCTTCTTTAAACAGAGATGGTCCAGTAGTAACACGAGATTTGGGTACTTTGAATTCACGTTTTTCAGAGTTTGAAAAAACACTCAAGAACTTTAAATCCCTACAGATGGACAACGCGTTCTTAGAATGCAGTTTAGAATTAAAACAGGTTCCAAAGGGACTTCGTATATTCAAATTGCCCAATGGTTTTTTGGAGGGTACATCTTTTTTCACTGAACTGACACAATTGTTTGATAACACTGGATTGGAACTTTTAAAGCGTATTATTCGTAACAACACTGACAAATTACAAGTATTAAAGGAAAGGTTATGTAAGTTAGATAATGACATTAAGATGGATTTACTATTTGAGCATAACAAATTTAGACTGGAAAATATTTTTAAAGACTTGGATAGATTTATCAACAAAGGCTTGGAAATTAAAAATACCAAGATTGAAAGAGATAGCCATGATTATAGAAACAATAGAGCCTATGTGCACTTTAGAGAGTACAAAAATATGAAACGTATTAGTCAAAACCACATTAATTTTAGTGATGAAAGAGTTAGAAATCGGTTTAATTCAATTGACAATCAGGACAACATACACCGAGGTGATGTAAATAACACCAATCATAATGATGAATGTTTAGAGTCAGATGTTTTAGAGCAGCCGACATTAAGAAGGTCGGAGAGAATAAGGGAGAGAATGGGCAGTCACAATCAATATATCCCAAGAAATTACAACAATCGAGGCCCGAGAATGTCAAGATGGTGACATCAACAGTAATTAATTACAACACTGATCATGACAACACTGACTCAATGATTAATTCACGCACTGAAGTCACTATTCAAGCACAACAACAGATTAATACTGAAGTTTCTAATATCATGAGTTTATGTCAACATGAAGTAGTTACTCAAAATTCATTTGATTGTCAAATTGTTACACATTTAGGTTTTAACTTGTACAACTACACTGGAAAGAAATTTGATAGTAAGTATTTAGATTTGTTCAGTAAAGGGTTTACATTTGTTCCAAATTTTAAGTTGGACATAGGTAAGGTTTTACTCAATTTAAAAATGTACACCAGGCTTTTAAATTTAAAATTATTTTTTCAAGACTCAAACACTTTATCTCAGGATTCCCACAACTTTACATTAAAACGTCACAGTACCTTTATTCCACCCCAGAATTATATGATACAAGTTTTCGAAAAGCTTTGTGAAACACATTTTAGAAGAATGTTAAATGAGAAGAACATTTTTAAACACAATTTAACATCAGCTGAAAAATTTTGTCTACAAGAATTAAAAAATTCTGACAAATTCAGAATCATGAAACCTGATAAAGGTGGGGGAGTGGTTATTATGTTAAATGTTGACTATGAGAACAAAATGCTTACACTTTTAGAGGATGAGGTAACGTATGAAAAAGTCAGTAGGCATGAGGTAAACAAAGCCTACGGCAAAATTGATTGGTTAACCTACGAATATTTAATGGATGGAAGGATTGACTCAATGGTTTATCAATACATATCTGTGGAATTTCCAAAAATACCGTCTATTTTTGGAATTCCCAAAATTCATAAACATACAGACAATCCACCATTTAGACCAATCGTCTCTACAATAGGCTCTAAGACTGAAGCTTTAGCAGCCTATATTGACTACAAATGTAAAGATTTATTAACGAGGCTACCACACATAGTAAGAGATTCATGGCATTGTCTTGACTCTATAAGACAGTTTATTAATAGTGTTGAAGTCAACTTTGATTTTGTGATGGCTACTGTGGATGTAATTAATCTTTTTACTGTAATTCCACACCAGGAAGGCATTGAGTTGTTTGAAAAATGCCTCAATACACATAAATATAACAACAGAACTGAGAATCGATTAATATCTGAGATGTTAGAATTACTTTTGGAGAATAATTTCAATGGTAGTTATTTTAGACAACAAAAAGGAGTGGCTATGGGCGCAAAATGTGCCCCCATTTATGCCAACCTTGTTCTGGCAGCAAGGGAACATGAACATGTTTTCACTAGTAGTTACTGGGATAATATTTTATTATACCTACGTTATTTGGATGATATTTTGATTTTTTGGAGAGGTACTGAAGCACAGTTTAATGAATTCATACTATTTTTGGGACACACAACTGACTTCTTAAAATTTACGAGTCACATTTCTTCCAACACAATCAATTTTTTGGATATTACAATCACCTTGAAGGACAATACATTTGAATCCAACATTTACAGGAAAAAGACTTATTCCAATTCTTTCCTACACTTTGACAGCTGTCATCCCATCAGAAAAGAAATTTAGTCAAGGGACAGATGGTGAGGTTGTCAAGGATAGTGAGTAACGATGATACGTTCAAAATTGAGCTTGAAAAATTAAAAAGCATGTTCATAAGTAGAGCCTACCCAGTGGAATTGGTTAACAATATAGGTCAGGATATTTGGATGAACAGACCAGTTTTATACAAATCCATTTTAAGATATGGATTAAATTTAAAAGATGTTTCTAAACCTAAAGGAATAGGATATGATACGTTAGTCATCCCATTCAATGAAAAATCTGACCAAATTGTTAAAGCAGTCTATGATTCTTGGAACATCGTTATAGAATCTAACAAAGAACTGGTAAATGTTTTAGGTGATAAACCAAAAGTTACTTTCAGTAAAGGACAAAGTCTTAAAAGTATTTTCGAAAACAGTGTGAAAAGTGACTTATTTATGAAATCTAAGATGAACAAATGTGGTGTATGTCGAATATGTAGGTTCATTAATAATGGACCTTACCTCTCAATCACTAACTATGAAAAGACTATTTGATGTCCAGGAGCGTGTGACTGTAATACAGTCATGGTGGTATACGTAGCTACTTGCACAGCATGTCCAGCTTTCTATGTAGGGAAAACTAACAGAAAGTTGAAAACAAGAATCATTGAGCATGTTAGTGATATTAGTAACCATAAGCAGACTAGTGCTTTATACACTCACAGCACTGGTTGCCTTAATTTTAAAAAAATCCTGTTTTTTGTTATTGACAGAATTGTTCACACCAATGTACAACAAGGAGGTGATACTAAGAGTTTATTAGAGGCCAAAGAATGTCTTTGGCAACTTAGATTGAATGCAAGTAAGGATCCAGGAATTAACGATCAAATTTCTATAGCTAGTATATTAAAGCTAAAATCCCAGTTCATTTAATGAACATCACAGCCACTCATTCTTATGTATTAAATTTGTTATTACTTAACATAATTTTTTACTACCATTATTCATGGATACACTTAACATTTATATACATATTAAATTCATCAAAGATAATCTATAAAGTTTTTTATGAAAAATAACTAAATTAATATTTACAGAAACATATAAATTTTTTAATTAACTTTATACAACTCAATATTTCATTACACTCGTACCTCAGTTTTATTAAGTTATGGTTACAGTTACTGTGTTGACACAATTAAATCTGTGACTTCGTCATAAACACTGGTTATATATTTTCACACTTTTTTTACAGTCTACACACCTTTTAAAAAGTTTTAGAATTTTATTATAACTATCTATTTATTTATTTATATATAATAAATTACTATAGCAATTTTTAACATTTAAACACAATAATTTGGTACGTAGACAAAATCCAGTAATGTATTACACATTATTATAATAACTGCAACACAGCTCATCAATTCACATGGAAATGTTATGTTAGTTGCTCATATTCCCTCTTTTATATATTATAATTAGTACTGTTTCACTGATATCATATACTTATAAGATGTTTATTTTTTATTTATATAAATATATTGTATATAGGACTCTTAGTCACACACATTTATATTTTAGTTTATGTTAAAATGCATTTTATGTTAGATATTGTATTTTTCTGGACTTGTTACTTTAAAAATATAACAGGTTTCATCACATAAATTAGATTATTGTTTGATTGGTAAAGTATGTTATTATTTAATTCAATCAATCAAGCAGCATTTGTATTTAAGGGATGATGTGTTCTCCTGTTAATTTGTACTCTGATGATGCCCTAGGACGTGAGGGTGAAAGCGCTTAGTTCCACAATTTTGTTGTTCTTGGTTTGGTTTCGTGGTCCTGTGGTGTAATAAAGACTTCATTTTAATTCCAATGATTCAAGGCTACTGGGATTTTCTTGGTTACAGGAATGGCAGCATGACATACTCACAGCCCACTACATAGCAACTTCTGACAGCATGTCATATGTACAAAGCCTGGTATGTAGGTGGAGGACAGATGCTGGAACACAGGCTCCATATGTGAAATACTGTTGTCATACACTAAGCAAGTCACGGATGTTACAAGATAGTCTGCAACATACCCTTAGTCAGGAATATGAAGTTAGAAACAGAAATGAATACAGCCATGTACTGATAGCACTCAACACACTCACTGCCAGTGATATATCTGACACAAGACCTTTGTGGTGGGCAGACAAAACATAATAGGCACACCTATGGCCATCAAGTGGATAAGCCCACAGTTGAGAGCAATGCAGACAGACTGCATTCCATGTTAAACTGGTATGTACACATATACCTTGTAACACTGGTGCTATACAATGCATACAACAACACTACTCACACTCTGTCTGTAGTTCTGGAACCTCATACAGATATGTAGCTGACCTGAGTGTGCAAGTTCTCTTGTAAGATGTATTGCTACCCGCTGTCTGTAACACTGCTGCCCACACACAGGAAGGATGTCCACCATACAGGAAAGGTAAAGGGACCATGCCCACATGATGCAGGGATTTATAGTAGTGGGTTGCCATGACAGTGGTAATTGGAAGTACTACACAGCATGCTGCATGCAAGTAGCAAGTGGAGGACAGTGATTGGTGCAGAGGCCATCACCTACAAAATCCATGCTGATATCTATTCAGAGCATCTCAATCCATTTACTAGAGAGAGATTGAGATAGAGAGAGAGTGAGAGAAAGGCAAAAATAAAAACACAAAAAAAAAATCCATCCAGAAAACTATCCAGAAGAGACATCATTCCCACAACAGGTATGTGAAATATATATGCATGTAATTGACTGTAATAACTGGTCCATAATAATGGGATAGATGATGTGGAATAATTTATATGTGCCATCAGGTGTTGTTGTAATGATGTTCAGCTGAACAACTGCTAAGGACATTCAAAGTCTGTAACTGTGGGTAGTGGGTCATACCCGTCAACTGTGCAGAGCAACACTGACTGATAAGATGTAAGTCATCATAGTGTCTGTTGTGTAATGGGAAGCATGTATATTACTGTGGCTAATAATTGGTGGTGGAAGTAATGCCATAATGATGGACACATGGGTTCCACAGCCCACCACTTGCAAGATACTCAGGTTAACCTGAATTGCAGCATGCTGGAATGCCATAGGTGTGTAATAGGGTTAACTGGAATCTGGCCCTACATATACCCCCCCTAATGTTAGGCTATGTCCATATGTGGCACCTGTCTGTGTTGTAGCAAAGCAGAACAGTGCAGCTGTGCAGGAAGGTGTTGTGAGATTGTGGACCTGATGGCTGAATGTACCCCATATATAGGTATGTATATGTGTACACACACATATGTATATAAATATATATATATATATATATATATATATATATATATATATATATATGTGTGTGTGTGTGTGTGTGTCCACTATGTAATCTCAAAATACTGAAATCCCGAATTTCAGTATTTTGAAATCACATAGCCGAAAACTCAAAGTTCCGAAACTGGCAGAAGCACGAAATTCAAAATCCCGAAGCATGGAGATGTTGAATTTCCACTTCCGCTGGTGCGGTGTATGGATGGATGGGTGGAAGTTTAGGTAAGTATGCGTGTGTAAGTGTGTTGGTTAGGGGCTTTAGTGTGTGTAAGTGTGTGTTGTGACTGTGATGTGTGTGTGTGTGTGAAGGACTGTAAAATGTGTGGGTGTTAGTTTCCTTTGTGTGTCTGTGCAATCTTGTAGTTAGAATATATAAGTAGGGGTGGTGTGGGGGCTTATCTGTAGTGTAGTATTGTTTATTTCATTGTGGGGGGGAGTTTTGTGTATGTTTATGTGTGTGCTGTATGTGTAGCGTAGATTCAGGATTTTGAATTTCCCGGTTATACGGTTTTGGAAATGTGTGTTGTAGTTGGGTTTTCGGCTATGTGATTTAGAAATACTGAAATTCAGGATTTCAGTATTTCGAGATTACATACTGGACCTATAGATATATATATATATATATATATATATATATATACATATATAGATATATACACACACATATATATATATATATATATATATATATATATATACATACATATATATATAGATATATAGATATATATATAGATATATATATATATACATGTATGTCCACAAATATACAGATACCCATATGTAGACATATATATAAACACATATATACAACATCATATATATCTACACATATATAGATATATACCTATTTGCACGTCTACATATATACAGACACACACACACACACAAATATATGTATGTAAATACATGTCCTCTATATTACCACCACAGTGCTGCATGCTATGTGCGAGGGAACAGCACACATAGCAATACACACAGATATATACAGCTGTCAGTGTGTGCAACATGGATGGGTATGTCACATGTGAGCCCCTTGTTGGCACCACATTGCCCTTGTCTGTGAAGTAGGGAATGGGAATATGGGGAAGTATGGCAGGTATAATTGTGGAGGTTGTCTGGGTTGGTAGATATAGAGGACAGCCTACAGGGGTGGTATGTGACACATGTGGTGTGTAAACACCCTGGATGGTGTGTATGGTCTGTAATGTGGAAGCATCATGGGACCCAATATGGACACAATGGGAACAAGCCTCCCACCCACTGCTACTCACAACAGCAGTCCATGTCCCGAAGATGCCTGGCCTGGAGGTTGAGCAGGAGGAGCAAGCATGTGGACCCTGTGAATGTGTACTGGGTCCCTTAAGGTGATGTAGCACATCCCACATGTGTCTGTGGAGTCTGCTATGGAAGAGACCCTGGACTTGACCTTGGGGGACAAGGTAATGTCTGTGTGTACCCCCAGGGGGCAACATCCCCTGAGTTGGTTCCACCTGAAGGTAGTGCTGGACCAGTACATGAGGAGGCTCCAGGGTGGGTCCCACATGTGATATGGCCTGGTAACATGGGCAAATGAGCTTGGAGACATGGTTCTGCTGGCAAATATTCCCTAAACATGCTATTGTGTCACTGTTATAGAACATATGTGGGTAGTAATAGTCTACACAATCCCGGAACATGTCCAACAGCATGCATAGATATCTCCAATAACATAGAATGTCAGATGTGCAGCAATCATATATCAAGCATACCACAGGCATATATGGAACCATAGTGGCCCTGACAATGGCATGCATTTGAATAATCTGTAACAGGCCAGCAATCATAGTGATCACACAGGGAACATGGCTACAAACACATAGCACAAAGTGTGGTACAATGCAATATCTGTCCCACTGGTAGGTAAGCTGTAGCCATACCTATTGAGTTGTGTGTACAGTTTGTTGTTGCTGATATGGTGGGGGTGACAGAGATGTGTATTAAGAACTGTGGTAACCTTGCTGTATGAGTTGCTCAGACCTGTTTCCCTCTTTATGTCTTTCAGGCAAGATGTCACATGGACGGCTCCCAGCTTACTCAGCTGCAGAGAACAACATGGTGATAAACCACCTAATCCAGCATTACCCTATCCTGTTTGGCTGAGACACCCTTGAGCAGCAGGACCAGACTGCCCTGTGGAATGACCTAGTCCACAGGGTCAGTGATGTCAGACTGCACAACCGCAGTTATAAGCAGGTCTGGCATCATTGTTCTGACCTGCTTCGCAATGCCCATCAGCATGCTGTTGTAGTCCAGGGGAATCACCTCACAACATGGGGGGGGCATGCCATCCATCCCCCCTGACACATGTTGAGGAGGTCCTCGCCACCCTCGTGGCACCTGCCCATCCGCATAGCCAACAACTGCCGGACACCATTGTAGAGGTGGGTGCTACTCCCACACTGGCTAAGGAGCATGCAGGTAAGGCCACAGGGCACATCAGTAGACCACTGTTGTGTATGCATCTGCAACTGTACAGGTAGAACATGCATATCTGACATGTCATAGATATAGTTTGTTGCTGCACAGTAGTGATAAACAGATGTGCATATGTAATGCTGCACCCACCCTGTAGCAATGCCACAGGTGTGGCCAATGACTTTGCATCTCTCACCCTCTTATGTAGGTCCCTCCGGTATGCCACCAAGGCAGCAGCCTGTAGCCTGTGAGTATGGTTTATGTTGATGCTTGCCAATACACCAAGCATGTAATGGCTATGGTATATTCCATGCACACATCTAACACACCTGCCCAGAATGCATGCTGTACATGTGCAGGTATTGTTGCTGTTAAATGCATGGCATCACAGTGGTGACCATGATGGGGTATTGGAAGGGTATGTCAGACACCTGTAAGATAAATAACATCCTGTCATTGTGGAATGTGTCCACAGGATGTAACATAATGGTGGGAGACATGGTCTACAGAAGGGACATGTATGAAACATCACCCGTATACAGTGCAACAACAGTGTATATACCAGTAGTACAATGGCAACTATTACAGAGTTACACTATGACATAATGTATTACTGTGGTCCACATTATCAGCTGGGACTAGGCTGTAACATGTGGTGTGCAGTGTATGAGACACTGCAAACTGACATGCATGTGTAGGCCTTACTTGTCAAGCATCTTCAAAAATTCTGAAGGTGGGGAGGGGGTGTCAGCATGTCACACCAATACACTGCAGCAGGGATCCTAAGGATGCTAAGAGTAGCTGTATCTGCACATAGTTAGGTTCAGGAACTGTGGCAGATGTAACCCTACCCCCACAGCAATAGTGACGGCAGTGTGTGAACACCAAGGGATGTGCACATGAGTAGACCTTGCAATCATGCAGATCTGAGGACATGTGTAGGGCAGACTGAACGTACACTGCCAAATGCAGATGGCCCATGCTAGTATACCCATGCCAGGAGTAGTGACTGCTGTAGTACACATAACAATAGGTGCAACAAACTGTCATGATAAGGGTGTGCACATATGCACACATGGAGTGTATGCATCATGGTCAACATCCACACATCTAACACATTCCATAGACACTGCATGTGAATGTACAGGACATATGTCACATATCAGGCTCATGTACTGTTAATATATGTGGTGATGTGGTCCCATCGCAGATCAAGGAAGGGTGCGTCATATCAATAAGGTTGTTTACACTCCCCATAGCCATGGTATGCTCTGACTGTTGTAAGTGTAATAGCATTGGATTGGTCATACATGGTCCGCTGATGTTGAGATCTGTAAATCAGACATCAGGCATTCACAAATGACATCTGTCCACATATCATTCCAGGTATGTGTTGCTGAAAAACATAGGGGCTGTGAGCATTACAGCTGACATAACTGACACAGTACTACACATTCAGCAATGGGTTGTACACCTGTGAGGTTTGCCGCACAGTACATGGTAGGGTGCAGAACAGGTGCACAGCAATACTATGTACATGGGTGCAATGGTATCCAGGGGAAGGGGCATCACCTACTAACACAGCACATGCATCACACACATGTATATTGCTGCTAGCATGGATTGACTATAGCTGCACTGTATGCTGTTGTGTACTAGATATTATGCTAGTTGACAGATGGGTAATAGGAAAATTGTGTGTACTATCATTGTGCAACCTCACCTGTATGTGTGTGTGTGTGTGTGTGTGTGTGTGTGTGTGTGTGTGTGTGTGTGTTTGTGTCTCGGTGGGTGGTTATTCTGTCTGTAAGGTCACTCTGGTGAAGTGGAGGGAGGGTGATGCATGTAGGATGCATGTGTGCATGTGTGCGTGCTTGTGTGAGAGTCCATGTATGCACATGTGCGGTTGTGGGGTTGTTCATACAGCAGTACTTCCCTTTGGGATCGTGCAGTACATGGACATGGACTCACACATGACACACCAGGAATACTTATCATGTATGTACTCACAGGACAGCTGATAGTATATTAAGGTCTGTAGCATGGAACATGCATTGGGAGGGAAGGTAGACACCAGGTATACCCTTAATATCGCATTCAGCAGAGAGGTGACTGACAACCCATGTATGCAGCACTACAGATGCATTGGAGAATTACTAGACAACACCAGGGAGTGTATCCATATATTACAGTTGTCACATGATAGGTTGACTGAGCAGCATATCTGGCATGTACTGAGCAATACTTACATTTGACACAGTGCATGATATTATGGAGTGAACATAGTAGCCCCTCACATATAGGGGCCATGCTCACGATGTCCGGACATACACAGGGTGAACATTGAATGACAGCAGTGAGGCCATATAAAACCACTCCACTCAGGTCAGGGAGGTAGTGGAGTAACAGGTCTTGTGTTGTGATCACTTGTCTAGGCATTTAGAGGAATGATACGTTAATGAGTGATATTAATGAGTGTATGTTACCAAGTGTGATGCAGGATGGAGAACACATGAGAATAAACGTGGGACTGTCTGTAAAGTCATGGACAGGTAGATATTAAGGTGGTGTGTGTGTGTGTGTGTGTGTGTGTGTGTGTGTGTGTGTGTGTGTGTGTGTGTGTGTGTGTGTGTGTGTGTGTGTGTGTGTGTGTGTGTGTGTGTGTACTGTTATGCAATGCTGTACAGGTCTTAAAGTGCACTTCTTGTTTCCCTCACAGGTGACGATGTGAGTCAGGGTCCCTCCTGCATGCAATCTGATGTTGATGTCCATACAGACACCGAAGATGATGATAGTACTGTTGAGGCACAGATGGGTGTATCAGGGGCCGAAACAGCACCATCATTTGACATCCCCCTTTTAGCCACCCCAACCCCAAACACAGTTTCAGTGCCTATACATACCCCATCACCAGTAGCCATAGCAGAAGGACAGCTGGAATTTGATGGCAGTGCACAGGAGAGTGTGGTAACCATGCCTACTGTGTCTGGTCACAGCAGGCATAGCCAGATGTTCGGCAGAGCACCACATAGGCAGATGTCCCAGAGTGCTTGTTGTAGGGCCGCTGGTCATCATGCCCCTGGCAGACGCACCACAACTGGTACCACCAGGCACATGTTTCTGGCTGTCATGGAGGTGCAGGCATGTATGGAACATTACACCAGACAGGGCCTGAGGCTGCAGAGGGCTGCTCTCACATCTGCAAGTAACAACTTCCGTGAACTGTCTGGTGCCATCTGTGCTTATACGGAGCTCATGGATAGCTGGTCTGGTGAGATGATGGCCCTCATCGACTGTAGTTTGTTCGTGCTTGAACATGTGGTGGGGGTGCCGTGATGGCCTCGTGGACATAGGCCAGCAATGCCAACAGCTGGCAGTCAATGTGGATGCGCTAGGACAACATGGGGCTCCCGTAGTGGCAGTACCAGCCCTGAGATTTTGGGGAGGTACTGTCCACACCACACCACAGCAGACCATGAGCATGTGGTTCTGGCCAGTTCCAGGAGAGACCTGGTTCCAGCAGACATCTGTCATCATTAGGGGAGAGTAGCACATCGAGGCCTGTACCTGGATGTGCCCATGGAACCCCTGGGAGGCACAGTCCATGTGTCCATGGCTGGAGGCAGTGAACTGCACACTCTGCCAGGTATGGTCTGCAGCTGTCCATAAATACCTGTGTAGGGCAGCCACATGGCAGAACTGTGTGCATGCATACCCACACACTATACGAACACACCTAGGGCAACCCCATACCTACACACACCACATCACCACACCCAGTTCACCTCATTACACCCCTCACCCACACACATGGTGTCAGATGTATGGCCCACCCTCGGCCTCTGGCAAATCAACAACACACACTGTGCATATGATGATACCTGTGTCTGTCATCCATAACATTGATGCAGGGACAGGCTAATATGGTTCTGATACACACGATGACTGTACTACAGTGTACTAAAGTACTGCAGTGCAGCATGTTGTCAGGAGTAAAGTTTAATGCATACATGTCAGGCAGTGTAGCCATCCAGCACTGTAGCATTATAGCTGTTAGTAACACTGGTTGATTGTGGTCTCCATAATGTTATCCATTTGTGTTGTAGATGTACATTTGTCAGCATGAGGATGGTCTGCAGTCATATTCCACAATGGGGTATGGCACTGTGGTGACACCATGGCTGTGACATATCTGGGGTTCAGTTGAACACATGTCACAGGTTTGTATAACAGTTTTTGCCTGTGCCACATGGACAGGTGACCGCCTGGGAGGTGTATAATCTGTAACTTGATGGAGACCCATCCACATACATGCACACTTTTACTTGGCAACACTGGGACTAGACCCCTACCTAGGTATGTAGTTCTACAGAAGTGTGTGGCTTTCATTGCACACACCACACAGCGTTTAGGGTGAGGTGTGTTCCAGGTTACATGTTACATGCAGAACATCCCCAGACATGTACAGTATGCTAATGGGGGATGCAATGGGTGTATATGGACAATACATAGTGTGACATACCTTCATATACACATTAACAGATGCATAACAAGCAGACACATGTCTGAGAGATCTGGGCCTATCGCTGCTAACTAACTTGACCATGTGTCCAATGTGTTACAGGTAGGCTGCACACAGCACATGCATAACTGGGCTGGAATGTGGTATCAGTTACCTGTATGGTTGATGGTGACAGTGGTAACCATAAAGTGGTACATGGGACATCTACCGGGTGTACCTTGGTGTAATGACAGTGTACACAGCACCCACATCACCCAGTGGATATTGCACTCCCTGAAACCCATGATGACACTCTGACATACCCACCATCACACATTTCAGATGACTGCAATACAACCCATTGTATATCCCAACAGTGGTACCATAGGGATATGCATCTAATGCATATTCCACAGGCATAGTATGGTGTTGCATTGTCATGCCTCACCTATGGGCAGCAACAACATTATCTGTACTACTGTGTGGAAATGGGTAGGGTAATAGGAGTATGTAGCCTTGGAATTCTGTACCCTACAGATATACGGACATGCACACATACACACACTTGGCAGAACTCAATGGGTATCCCATGCCTATCAAACCATTTGTACAACAGGGTTGTGCTGGTACTGCAAGGCTCTTGTAGCCGGTATGGAGAGGAACGTAACAGGGTACATGTAATGTCCCATACAGCAGCAGCCACAACTGACTACGGCAATGAGTGTTGCAGTGGCTGTGAAGGCCCTCATGGAATTCCCAAGTACAGGTGTGCTAACACACAGACACTGCTATACTCAGTAATGCACATGTACACATGTGTCAGTACTGGGGTGGATCACTGCAGGTGGTCATAGCTATGTACCTAGCTATTGTCCATGTAGAGATGGGTTGTGTAGGGGATGTGTGTACAGTGGTATTCTGCCACCTGCCATGTGACAGCAGGCAATCTATCGACAGACACCACTGTGGTGACCCTCAGGGTGAGAGTGACATGTATCAGCCAATCCTCTGCGTGCCTCCTGCACATGGACACTGAGGTGATCAAGTTGACATGTATGCAACATGTATTACAACACATGGTTAGAGTCTGTGATGGAGACCTGTACCCAAACATGTTCTGTTGAATGTGGTAGTGTAGTGGATGTACCCATGACAAGTGCTGCATACAGGGTGTTGTCTCCTATATGTGCCAGATCTTACACAGCTGGGCAGACATGTAAGTGTCAATCAAACATCTGTTGCCTGTATATATCCCAGCTGGATACCTGGCATTTGCACATCTGTACAGGGACTGACAGTCATCAGCTTGGCAAGTAGCTATGCAATAGGGAGAATACGTTGACAGATAGATGTTTGACAACAATATGTATGCCATAACTACATGTTGGAAGCCCTCACTAATATGCTATACAGACGGTAGTCTACAGTTACATTTCACATGTCAGATCATTATCTAGTAGGGGATATATACTGTGACACAGCTCACACACCAGAGATACAACAGGAAGGCCTCGGAGTCCAACTATGCCTGCAGGTGTGCCTGCTGTCAGTACTAGATTTAGCGCTCTACTCTTGCCTGGGAAAGCACTGTCAACAGTAGTATTGCCATGATACACTACATGCCAATGTGACAGCATGTAGCCTGGGCTACTACCCATGTATGTAACACATTCACATGGATAACAGTGCTGTATAGGCCTCATATACTTCTGTTTCCCAGACATGACACTCACATCCCTTGCTACTGCAATGACAGCACATAGGTGCATGTATTGTACATGCCATTACATACACTTATTACAGATGTTACATACACTTATTACAGATGTCATTACCCTGCTATGTTATTGGACTGGGTGGTGTGAACTCATTACCAGGGCTAAGCCATGCTTAGCAGGTATCAACATTGCTCCAATATAACAGCTAAGCTGATTTGTGCACAGGTAAGCGAAGCCTACACTGTGTAAGTGCCCATACGTTTACCTGTAGCTTAGCACTGCTTAGCTTCATGCAAACCCATGCAAATGCACTTAAAGCTGCTCAAAATTGCCTTAACCACTCTGTATCTGACAGCCCTTGTTCTGCCCAGCAACAAAATGAACAGCCCTTGCAGGTCTTGAACCCAGGACCCTGTACACTACAGTCACATCACTTAACCACTACACCATGACCACTGTGAAACCAATGTTGTTTTTCCAATATATATGTTATATCAGATAGATACGGTGAGATACATCTGGGAGGGTATACACAACCGTGTTGTTTACACATGACAGGAATATGGATATATACATATGTTGATATATGTCTACATGTACATACACATGTATATTCATACATATGTCTGTATACACATCTGTATAGTACATCATATATATAGCCATGTGTAGATCTCTTTGTACATACATACATATATATATAATATATATATATATATATATATATATATATATATATATATATATATATATATATATATATATATATATATATATATATATATATATATATATAGATATATATGTATGTACATCCTATGTGTACAGATATGCCTATTTATGTCACTATTTATGTAGATATCTATAACTATATGTGCATACATATCTATCCTGATATACCTATTACTGTCAATATATATGCAGATATTCATATGTATATGTGCATATGTATCTCTATCTGTATATGTGTAGACATATATTGCTGTGTATATTTATATATTTGAGTGTTTATATGTATATATATATATATATATATATATATATATATATATATATATATGTACATATAAATATCCATCTATGTATGTCGATATGTATATGTGTATATATCTATATAGATATATGGATAATTATATATACATATATGTTCACCATATGTCCAGAACATGGCGTAGAGTCCTATCTCAGCCCCAGTAGTCCCAATCTCTTAACGCAAGGGGATGTCAGGTATGTATTGCAGGTATATATGTAGACTCTTGCTACTGTAATAGGGATTGACTTAACAGAAATGTTGTGTGTGGGAGGTCACATCTGCTTTTAACATGTGCGCCATTGGTACTGACAGACATCCTAAGGACATCATAGTACAGTACCACTGCTAGCACAGTAATGATCCTGTGGACTACAGCAGAGATAGGTCAATAAATGTGGACAGTCTGACACACTCTGTTCAGTCCAGAGGTATACACAGAACCCCTTAGTGCAAGATATGTGGACCAAGCCTGACAATGTGGATGTTAACAGCCATGTGGATGGGTATATCATGTAAATACTGGAATGCATTTGTCCCCATAGGTTATGCATTCACACACTCCTGTCTGTCCTGACACATAATAACCGCTGGTGCAGAGGTTACATGGCCACATACTACCCACTAGTTAGTGACATACATCTGTACAGCATCCCACTGCTTTGTCAGAAATACATGACAGTTATGGTGGCCTGGCAGCAGTACATCTGGCAAACATCTGGACATAACATCACACTGGGGAAGTACACTAAGCTGCTAGGCAAGTAACAAAGCACTGTGCAGGCTACACGCAGACTGCCACAACACTGGCCTACATTTCTTATGGGGAATACACATGTACCTGAAAATATAGCAGGTTCAACAGGCATGTCACAGCACAGAGTAACAGACACCTGTGTGAAAGTGCATAACCACAACCAATGTGAACACAGCCACAGCCACATATGGTAAGCTAGCGTAATATTACAGTATATGGACTGTCTGATCAACACCACCCTCATATGTGCCACTCACACACTAACCCTACATATACTGGGCCACTACACAGTGTGGTCCAATGCCTGTCTGTAGTATGGGACATGTGTGTGTTTGGCCCTACAAACATGTAAGCTGATAGGGTACCACACACTGGAGCAGCATGTAACATCAGATAGAATAGGACCAAGAACTATGACATATACCACAGTTTGTACACAGGCCAAGGTACATATTCGCAATACACACACTGTCATCAATCACCATAAGTACACAGACCTCAGTACTGTACACAAAACCACAGATTGCCCAGGGTATGTCCTCAAATATAACCCCTACTATATATAACATGTGTATCAGTCTGATATCTCACTGGCTTGTTATTAGATATGATGTCAATAAATAATGGTGCACAGAACATATGCACCTCTTACTGCATGACATATGTACAAATGTTGACAGAGTTGTGGCTGGAGGGACAAACACAGGGCCAATATTGACATGTTGCTGTGATAACCTCATACATTTACTGTTGTAACAGGGTTTGTTGTGACATATGTCCTATGAGGGATATGAAGTCAGTAACTCTCATGGCTGTCACCATGTACTGACTGCAGTCCTCACACTATGCTTCTGCAGTTCTCAGATAGGTGCTATGTAAGTAACACAAGAAAAAAAAGGCACCACACACTGCCCAGTCTGCAGATGACCCTACAGATGGGGGTTTCCTCAAAGACACAGCTCTGTCATGACAGGTATTAAAACATGTAGACCAGCCATATCCACACACACCCTGTTAAACCGACGTTACTCCAAATGCTGAATAGCAACACTTACATTCTGTAGTCATGTCAGGCACATCCCCCTCCTGTGTGTTGGCCTGTTTCCACAGTATATGTTGTTAGAAGTAAATCACAAATCCATCTGTGATGATGTTTGCCAAACACCAGAGCTAGGTCCTGCTCACAGTGAATGAAAAAGCCCAACACCAACATGATGTTCCTAGATATTGGAGTGTGTTGCCATGCAATTGGCTATGGGAATGTTACCACAGATGTTCCACATGCAATCAGCTAGAGGAGGGCTGCAATTCATACAGAGGCCATCAGCTGATCATGAGCATCACTTACAAAACACATGCTGCTGCCTAAGCAAAGCAGGTGCAGTTCTCTACATCCACCAGAGAGGGAGTGAGAGAGACAGACAGAGGCAAAGTAAGTCAGGGAGGGGGTGGGAAAGTAAAACCTAAACATGTTTGTGTCACACACTTACCACTACAGGGTTTCACACCCTTGACTATGTATTGCTATCACATGTCTATGCAGTTATTGCTTGCGACACATAGCTTACATATTGAGGAGCTGTCCAAACGTAATGTAATGTAAGTGACATCTGCAACAGTGATAAGATAGTGATACGGTAGGTGTAGTACATGTGCCTGTCCACAGGGACAGGTGTCAGCATCAACACAGCCACACTCTCTCAGGGACTAACACACATTGACACACTTGGCAGGGTCAGGAATACACTTCCTAACTAGTTAGCTTGCCACAGTAGAGTACTGTGCAGGTATCACATGCACCACAGGGGTTATCCGGAGGTTATATGGGCAATGGGTATGTGAAGGTGTCTGACATTAGACATCATGCTTCAGTATGCCAGTGGGGGTTGTAGTGACTGAGAATCTGGTCAAAAGCATCATAACCACACACACACAGACATAGAGTGCCAGTACTGACATGCTTGTGTGCATTGCTTCATGGGTGTGTAATGGCTGACTGTGGCAGAAGGCTAAACAAGGCTAGGTGAAGGGTATACCTTGGCATCAGGCCACATGACAATGGTCTGCAGTGTGGCAAAGGGGTGTAGTGTCTGGATTGACCCACACAGGTGGGCATTGTATTCACCATCCAGTCACCTGGGTAACTATTGTGTGTGACCATTGCTGTGCAATGCTTGCCATGTATGTGTTCTTTAGTCAATGACATGGATGCTGTCTGGGATGTGCACACATCCCACATGCATGTACAGTGACATGTGGAACTGTAGCTGGGGTGTCTGGCCCATGTTGTGTACACAGATTGTTATCATCATATGTGCCTGTCCTAGCCTCATGTGTCAGGAACTGGTAATGGACAGCAGGTTGACCCTGCACCTACATTGATAGCATGATACAGGTATTCCCTAGTGTCAGTGGCATCTGTCCATACAGGGCATGTGTTTAAGGCATGGTATGTCCTTTGTGGGTCACATTTGATGGCACCACAGGTGTTGCAGGCGTGCAGTGGGGAACATAGTGAAGGCACACTGTCTGCATGTATGTGCCTATTGTACTGATGGACGGGGAGCCATGCCCTCTGTAGTCCACTGCAATCACACCATGATTACTATCTGTGGGCAATATGCAGGGTACTACCAACATACCAGTTGTTGCCTAGGTAAGTGTGCGTGTGTATGTGACATGGGTTGAGAGTGTTCGCTGTGTAATAAAAGGGTTGCTAACTTTGTAAACCAGGCCTTGATGTCACATGTAGGGGTATGGATTGGCACCCCACCCTCTTGGCTACTTCACATCTGTTATCCTTGTAAGGTGGACACTGTGACATATAATAGGGCCACCATATACGAAATTTGCAAAACCCACTCCACAATGAGTCCAGTTGTTACACACTCACAGCAACCTCCACACAGGATACGAATGACAAACAGAGACAGACACACTTGCCATGTCTGGGATTAGAACTCCTACCTAAGTAGTTTATTACACTACAGCATTACATAGTTATTGGATGCACCAAGGAGGTCACTGGAGTACTCTGTCCCCAAAGGTATATTTCACTGGGTATGACATCAGCAGGCTCACCAAAGAAGGTCATTGGAGGTTGTAGTGACTGTGATTGGCCTCAAAAGCAGTGCACCCTAACAGACAAAGAAACACACAAACATCCACATTTGCCATGTGTGGGAATAGAACCCCTACCAAAGTACTATATCACACTACAGCATTAGAATGTTATAGGGCACATCATGGAGATTACTGGGCTACTTCTTTCCCAAAGGTGTATTTCACAGTGAATGACATCAGCAGGCTTTCCAAAGTAGGGCATTTGAATTGTAGTGAGTGTGACTAGCTAGTTTATCACACTATGGCATTATGCAGTTATAGGATGTGCCACAGAGATTACTGGGCTATGCCTTTCCCAAAGGTGTATTTTAGCGTGGATGACATCAGCAGACTTGTCATAGTAGGGCTATGGGGAGAGCAGAGTGTGTGTGCATGGGCCATAACCCATTCATCTAGAGATAGACACACCACACGCAGGCACACACAGGTTTATATTCCGCAGGTATGTGTATACAACTGCTAGATGACTACTGCCTTATACATCATGTTCCACAGCTAGAACGTACACCACATAGTCTGTAATGCTGATGGATACCAGTGGCTAATTTCTACAGTGAGTGACATTTACACATCATGAAGTTGTAGCCATTTGGCTGTGTGCTGGGTGGGACAGGCCTCATGATGGAAGACTCTTTGTCACTGTCATTCTCTTCCACACATCTATGCATGTCTACTTTTGGCATACTAGAGTGTTGTCCTTGGATCTATGTCTGTATTCCTCTTCAATGTGTGTGCACAGCATGACTGGTATGCACTAACATCTACAACTGTCAGATATGTATGGTCCACTGTTGTTGGCAGACATAGGCTTCATTTGTTTAAGTGTGTGAGCATGCCCAGTATGACCTTTCAGTATGTTGCTGTCTGACATTGCCTTCATTTCTCTAAGTGTGTGAGCATGCCCAGTGTGCCCTTCTGTATTGAATGTGTGGATCCATTCCAGATAGTTTATACTCTAGTGCAGACCTTTGTGCTCTACACCTACAGGTAGCAAACTGTTTCTGCAGTTTATCTGTAAATCAGTTGGCAATACGGGCTCAACATATGCAAGGGATAGTGTGTACTGTAGGTGATTGTGTCTGTGTTGCTTCTGCTACATGGTACTGGTGTTAGCAGAGATATTCAGACAAGTGTACTGTTATATACTGTGATGTTTTATGAACTCAAGTACTGTCAGGTGGACATTCTTGCTCACAGTCATGTCCTGGGGAACACAGGGTGGATGCAGCTGTGTCCAGTATTGTGGGCAAATGCCTACATATTCATGGAAAGTTATGCCATTCTGGAGGGGGAGCTGCAGACACTTGCTGCTGGGTCTGTGTATTCAGTTCAGCACCTTGGTACAGTGCTGGTAGAGGATCCCATACTTGTACATCCATCGACATGACAGTATGGCCTTATCTTTCTATGACAATATCTCACAGCTTTACAGAATCACACAGGTTACCCAGAGGCAGGGGTCATAAGTCAGGACATTACCCCTATTGTGGTGTATGGGCAGGTTTGTAGCCACCCATGTTTGTGTTTGCAGCCAGGGATAGTATGTGCACACGGCTGTGTGTCGGACCTTGCACATTCCATGCTGCCCATGCTCCCACCTCCCCCCATTATTCTATCCTCTTCCATACATTATGAATACATTCTCTGATACTTTTCCTAAAGTTATCACCTCACCACAGCTGTGTTTTGGTGTTGGTCCACAGTTCATGCAGTGGGACATGTTACTGTGGTTTGTCCACATGGCCTTGCATATGACTTATTTGGAGTGTCTTATGTTGTTATTTGGGTGTCCATGACATAACATACATTGGCAGTACGAGTGAGACACAGGCCTATTTGGTGGTGAGGCAGGCCAGCTGTAGCAGGCCATTGCATTCTGTCAGTCCTAAAATCTGAGACTGCCATACAGTGTAGTACCCTGGAGTGACAGGGTAGGTGTGCTAGGTGGTCATGCCAATACTTTCTATCATTATTGATCAGGTGGTGTGGATGCTGGCAGGGTGCTACTTACAGCTAGAGACACACCTGCATGGGACACCTGCCCTGCATGCTTGCATTCTTTCGCTATTGCTATACACAGGTGGGGGTTATATTGTACCCATTTCTAACAGCAGGGATATGACCAGAGAGGTACCTGTGGGTGGTGTTTGGGTGAGCTGGATGCATGTGTGCTATGGACACTACTTGCATCTGACTCACAGATATGCATGGGGCATTCCAGTTATGCTGGCTTGTGCAGGGACATCAGCTGTTTCCCAGTACATCAGTCTTATCACCTTTGTGATCTGCAAGTGTTTGGCCAGATGACATTGGTATTTCCTACTACAAGCCCAGATGATGTGATGCATACCTGTATGTACAATTCCAAGGGTGTGCCCATTACACGGTTGCACATTATATACTGTATGTCTGGGGTACTTTTCCCTGTGTACTGCTTGTATATCTGGTCCAGCAGTCATGCCATCTCCATCTTTTGGATGTTGACACATATTACCACCATACATTTACAATGGCTTACTGCTAGCATGTGTTATACTAGGGGGAATTGTCTTTGGCACTGTAGTTGTGAGGGCTTGGCCCTGTCATCAGCAGTAGTGGGCAATGGTCACCAGGTCAAACCTCAACATGCATACATACTGACCACTTTCACACAATATGAAACACACTAACCTAATGCACACATAACTGCATATTGTACAAATGCTACAATCTATCCTGCTACCTTGGCCACCTCTGTTCATCTGTGCTCCACTGGTATTATATCTACACATACATGTTACTACATGCCTACATCAGATTTGGGGGGAACACCTGACTGTTACTACATTTCTACATAGGATTTAGGGGGGCCACATCTGAGTGTTACAACGTGTGCACATTGGATTGTGGGGGCACACCAGACCATTACTACATTTCTACATAGGATTGGGGGGGCACACCTGACTGTTACTACATGTCTACATAGTATTTGGGGGGGCACACCTGACTGTTACTACAGTTCTACATAGGATTGGGGGGCACACCTGATTTTTTCTACATTTCTACATAGGATTGGGGGGGCACACCTGACTGCTTCTACATGTCTACACAGGATTGGGGGGCACACCTGACTGTTTCTATATTTATACATAGGATTGGGGGGCACACCTGACACTTGTACACATTTGCTATGACTGTACTGGTATGTCAGGTACTCCATTTCATTCTGTTTTCTAACCTATCATGCTGACTTGAGGCATATCAGTGTACTACAGGTCTTAGGTTTGATTGACCTGAATATTAGTTTCTGACTTCCTACCCTTCAGAACTATTATCCCACTGCCTGACCTGATGCAGTCTGTCTGTGTAGGCCTGGGGGAGTTACCCATAGGCATCATTCAGAGGCCTTAGCATAGCCTTTGTTTGTGTTTGTCTACACCTGTCCTGCTGGCTGAGACTGTTGTTGGGTAAGTGAACCTCCCTGACTGGCATGTGTGTGTCATATGGATACACACGTGGCCCAGCATATTTTCTGCAGTGGGTTTTTTCACCATGTGTAGTACTGGCCACTATGGTGACACCAGTATTTGTTACAGATCTCATGCTGCCACTGTAGGTGTCTACTATCTGCTGGCATCCTATTCAGCCACCTGATTCCCTTGCATGCTCACATCCATACCATAGATACAGGTAACAACACATACTACTCCATTTGGCAATTGGTAAGGAGAGTGACTTACCTTGTGTGTGTGCCAGTATTGAGGATGGTGCTGGAGGCTGCCTATGTCGGATGCACATAGTACACTCCCTATACATGATTGAGCACAGGTAGTGTCATGTTTGGCATCCCTTTTACTGTATGTGCAAGTCAGAGAGAGGTGTCATTCCCTGGGTCCCTCCTGTGTCAGTGTATGTGCTATGTGTTGTCTCTTTGCCAAGGCCAGAGCATACTGGGCACGCCTCCTTCTGCCTACTGGGGCAGGCTCAGGTTGTTCCTCCTCCGAGTCACTCTGTGCCTGTGCAGGCCTTGGCAATGGTGGGGGGCTCTGTGGCCCTGCCCCATGCTGTTCCTGCTGCAGCTGTTTCCACAGGATCATATTGTGTAGCATGGCACATACAATGACAATTTGAGTACATGTAGCTGGGGAGTACTGCAAGGCTCCACTGGATGTGTCCAGGCAACAGAACCATGACTTGAGCATCCCAAACACATGCTCTATTACAACTCTGGTCTGTGCGTGTACCTCATTATGAAGTTCCTGTTCAGGTGTGTGTACATTTCTGATGAGTGTCATCAGCCATGGCTCTAGTGTGTAACCAGCATCCCCCACTAGGTAACCATAAGGGATGTCTCCACTGGCAAATCTCTGGTACAGCTGCATCAGATGCCAGATGTGGGAATTGTGATAACTTCCAGGGCAGCCAGCACACACATTCATTGTAATGCCCTGGGCATTGCACATGACCTGCCAGTTGATGGAGGGGAAGCTGCTGCGGTTGATGTATACCCTACCCCACTCACTGGGTGGTGCTTTGATGCATATGTCCATACAGAGTATAGCACCCACTACCTCAGGGTAGTCTGCTATTTGATTGAAAAGATGCATATTGCTGGCCAACACCTCATGAGTGTTGGAGAAATATACATACTCACCGGCATGTGCTGACATGGCATCCAGGAACTGGTGGACTACCCAGGATGCTGATGTCTATGAGATCCCCATGATATCCCTAGTTGGCCTTTGGAAGGTACCTGTAGCTAGTATTCTTAGGCCTACACATACCTTGGTATCCACTGGGATAGGTTCCCCTCTGTTAGTGCTGCGTGTGAGGTGTGGCCGGAACAGCTCAACAATTTGCTGTAGGAGGTCCCTGTCCACCATATAGTGCTCCACTATCTCCAGCTTATGTGGCCTCTGGTAGGTTACCCTGGGTCTGTACACTCTTCTCCATGTCCTTACTGTGGGTTGGTCGACAGCATTCTCATCCTCACCATCCTCAGCCTCTTCCACATGTTTTGTATGATAGCTATTGCAGCCCCTATCATTTTGTTGCTTTTGTTTGTTAAAAATTCCCCACTTGTATACACTGTTGGTGTAGAGTATGCAGGAAAAAACAGAGGGGAAGGTGTTTGCATAGTTTATAGTAGTGTTCTGGGCTGGGCTGGTCTGCTGCCTGTGTAATTGGCTGATTCTCATACATTTCACCTGCTGGCTATGCTAGTTCTCCTTGATTGCCTTCCTACTGCTGTTTTCCCTTCCCATTGCCTTCCTGTTTAAGCCCGGGGGTGTGCTGCACAAACACAGTGCTCAAATCTGCACAGAGCTGCTATTTCCTGGTTTACTTTTTTTTTTCCTTTAAAACACACGCTTAGGCAATGCAAAGAGTGCTAGGCAGCCTCAGACACACTCCCTTGCTTAGCTCTGCTAAGCTAAGGGCAAACTCGAGCAACAGGGCTCCAATCTGCTTACAGTATGCCTCACTCACACCCCTATGATGTCAGCTAACTCCTAGGCTTGCATCAAGCTATTCCTGCTCTTACACTGTTGGGTGTTGACTGGCATGCAGGGGAAATCTGAGATTCAGTATCATTCCCCCTCATTTACATAGGATTGCCTGCTGATGCATAGTTACAGGTCCCACACTAAGCCTCCCTCCTTAGTAACTACTATTCACTGGTCATGTTGTCTTCTGCCTGCCATTGACTATAATGGCAAAATCATGATTTTTGGTTAGAATGCTTACTTTAGGCTTTTTTTTTAAATTTTTCGCTCAATCCCATTTGTGCGCCGCTGCCCTATGCTTAAACAGCTGAGATCGGCTAAAAAAAATTAAAAGTTGATTTTTTTATTTTTGCAAGTGTTTTCCATGCCAATGGCCATATTTTTGGCCATTGGCATGCTTTCTACTTAATATCCACCCTTTATTTGGAGCTATCATGGCTCCGTTTTGTAGTTTGCAGAAATGTACTTGGTTACTGGCCGAGTACATTTCTGCAGATTACACTAGTCCTGCACAGCCGGCTTCCAGCTTCATGGATCACAAATTCACCTCATTTGCATGGATTTCACCTGCAAATTGGGCAATTTGCATACAGGGGCTGAGTCCATGCAGGACTAGTGCAATAGCACTCATGCACGTCCATACAGCTTATTCCTGGATCGCACGGCAGACATATTGCCTGCTGGAGCTCCTGCACTAGTCCTGCACACCTTGCAGGGCTTGCTGAATATGGGGGATAGTGAAGGGGCAATTCACTAGAATAAGCAGGTTAACAGATGAGGCAGTATTTTTGAAAAAAAAAATGTGAACTCAAAAAGAAATTTCAAGAAAGAGGGTACCTCAAAGACATCATTAACAATTTCTGGATGGAAGTAAAAAATGTAAGGGAACATAAGGTAGCAAATGTAAATAGCAAATAAAAAGAAAATGAAAAGGATTTTTCCTTAGCATGTGTTTTAGAGAATTCAGTAGATGAAAGTAAAATTAAAGGAATAATCAAAAATAACTGGAGATTCTTAATGAATTTTCAAGAAATTAAAATGTTATAGTGGGAGACCCTGTCTTTGTCTCCAAAATAGGAAAGAGTTTAAAAGACTTTTTTAAGAAAAGTAATTTATGTTCTAGTATGCCTGATTATGTTCTAGTATGCCTGATGTTTTGGAAGTGGGGATGAAAAGATGTAACCGTTATAAGTTATGTCAATATATGAAAGAAGTTAAGAATTCTGTAGTGACAGCAAGAAGCTTTGATAATAATTTATATAATTGCAGGTCCAAATATGTGGTATACATGGCTCTGTGTGAATTACGTCCAGCATTTTATATAGGAAGAACCATTAGAGAATTCTACATGCGAGTGAATGAACATATAAGAGCAGTAGACAAGACTGATGTAAGCAATGCCTTGGCAAAACATGTTAAGCAAAAATATTTGTTAGAAAAAAATAAGGCCTGCTTCAAATTTGTAATTATTGATGAAGTTAATGGTTTTGATCACATGTCTGATGCAGAAGAAGAACTGGATTGGTGAGAATATTGCTGGCAAATCAGGCTGAATGCATGTGTATACCCTGGTTTAAATGATAAGGAAAACTTTAAAGTTGTTCTTAGAAGGAAAGGGTTAAGGCATTAAGTGCTTTGAGTCACATGTTATTGTTATTAAGTATTTAAATAGGTTTGTTCATTATACAACTTGGTCTGAAGAAGTTCCATGAAGGGAATGAAAGCGCTTACCAGTTGGATTTTTATGTAATAAAGTCATTTTGTGTTCTTTTTTATTTTATATATATATATATATATATATATATATATATATATATATATATATATATGTGTGTGTGTGTGTGTGTGTGTGTGTGTGTATACATATATATATATATATATATATATATATATATATATATATATATATAGATATATATATATAATGGTGACAATCAGAAGGTGGAGGTGGGTTCAGTCGAACCTTCTTCAGTCGAAGTCCGGAGGGAGAATGGTGACATTGTTGAACCCAACATTGTCAAAGTACAAATCTTGCCCCCATCTTGACCCATGTTAAAGCCCGTTCCGAGGTTTACGTCAAGTCATTTTTTGACGATGTCGGAATTCGACATTGTCAGTTTCGTGGAAGTGGTTTGATGATCCCATCATTCGATGGGGTCAGGTTCTACATTTTGATGGTAAACCTATGTATGACAGAGGTGGCTGCCAGCTATTAAGGGATAAAATGTGCATCTCAGAAGAGTTGCTGATGAGGCATGATTGCAGTGCAGGCATTCATTAAAGCAGTCATGCCTCATATCATGGTTGTTTACATGAATGTCTTTATATGTTTAACTGTCAGCAACCACAGCAAGGACTAGAACCTCCTTTCTACAGATCTACAGTTACAAGAACTTGTTTTGGTCCTGATATTTAGGTCGAAGGGTCAAGGGGAGAGAACCAGTTTGGGAGCTGCCTATGGTGCCAGTTGATGTAGTTGGTGCTGTTCTAAGACATTCCAGAATTAGCATTGATTTTGGGTATTCTGCTAAGTTGAAGTGATGGTGATCTTGGATTATGTGTTAATGAATATGTATTGGAGGTTTAGTGATTTTGGCTTCCTTGGACAAAATTATTTAATAATATTGTACCAGAGCTGTTGGATGTGATCTCTATGTGGTGCTTGTTGAGTGTGGAAATGGTACCATGTGGTGGCTGTGGTATAGTACGATGCTATGCTGAAAAAGTGAGAAATGAGTTATTGATTTACTAATCATTCTGTGTTCATATCCTCAGCTATGGTCAAAAGCTCTGATTTATGACTGAAAGGATAAGATCACAGATACAGGAGGCAGAGATGACATATCTTCTCAGGGTAATTGGGCTCATTGTCAATGATGAAATGAGGAACATGACAATCTGGGAGGATTTTGGAGTACAGCTACTGCTCCTTTGGGTTGGGAGGAGTCAGTTGAATTGGTTTGGGCACCACATGAGAATGCTCTTAGGCACCTCCTGTGGGAGGTTGCCAGGTACAGATCAGATCAGAGGAAGAGGACTCCTTATCTGAAACAGGACAAGTTGGAGACATGTTGGGGGACTTCTGCCCGTCAGTGTGTCTGGAATTACCTGGATATTCCACAGGATAAGCTTTATACAGTTTCTAGGGATAGGTAAATCTAGTCTACCATACTCTGTTTGCTATCATGTGATCCTCACCAGGGCACATGATTTAAAAATTGGTTGGATGGATGGATGGTTGGGTATAAATAGCTCATTTTCCTGTATCCAAACTTGATTAATAAATAAATGTATCTGGGTGCTGCTTATGTGAAAGAGCTATTGAGGCCTTACGTCTCTATGTGGCAGTACAGGTCATCAGGTGAGGGCTCCTTACTATTACTAGGGCCATTTGCGCATTTTGCCTTAGTCCTTTGAAATCAGCAACATTTCCTGATTTGAGCATATCGGATTGAGTATTATTTCAGAAGATCCTTGAGATACTGTGATTTTAGGAGGGTTTACTGAAAGCCTGACAGGGGCATGTAAATTCAGAACTTTGAACTATTAAAGGGATTCTTGTAAAATGTTAAAGTTTAATTGCCATCCTACTTAAATTATCTTACTGATGGATTTATAACACCATTGCAAATCATTGTTTTATTTTTACACTGCATAGGTATTAACATTTCAATACTGCCACATTACACTTTAGTATCCATTATTTATTCATAGTGTAAATATGTTCAAAGAAACAATTGTTACAAACTTGTGAACAGTAAAGTCTGTGTTTAAAGTACAGACATTCAATTGAAAGTAACATACTTGTATCTGAAATATCATGTAATTAGTCTAAAGCAGTGTCAAACATGTACAGACATAACACTTAGAAGTGGAAACAAACGTATGTCTGACAATATGCTGTCACAGATCTAAGTGGTAGTGATACAAAGCACAATGAAATAAAGTACACTGAGAATATATACATAATACCCAGTTTTGGAAATCTTTTATTGAAGCTTGTACTTAATCTTTTTAAAGTGGAGATGGTATGCCTACTGTACTGCTTGTCACTGTACTCTGTAAGTATTATTTTTTAAACTCCTTTATTGAATTATCACTTGTGACATAAGCAAATTTGCATTTATATAAAAGAAACTAAACTATATTAACAAATTCACATTTTCAAATGTTGTACATCAAATACATTGTTCTATACCATACAACCAAATCAACATTACGTAAATTGTTCAATTCCTGCCTTCTCTTAAAATTCACTCTAACATTGTAATATTTTTCTACATGTATAGTTCCGACAATTACCATTTTTTTCTATGCAATTTACTCCTACTCTTTTCTAAAGATCCCCTTTCCTGTTATTTTATATCTGTTATAATAGTCACTGCTTCAAGTATAGTTGGTTTAGATGTTAACATTTTCTAGTAATTGCTTTTTGCAGCCACTAGAATTAAACTTATCTAGGCCTTACTATGTCTAAACAATTCAGTTCCTGTATCCTAGCTCAAAAACATAATTTCCTTAGTTACTCTCATTTGCATACCAGTATTTCTGACAGATTACTCTTTAGGGAATTTTTAAAGTCTGTCAACTCATTATACTCCAGAAACATATGTTCCCAGGTACTTCTTTCTTCCCCATTACACCTCCAACATTTGCCATCTACCTGAGGAAAAATTATTTTTAGTCTGCTTGGGGTATAAAAGTATCTATTCAAACACTTTCAGTCAAAAATCCTAAATCTTCTGGAGTTTGTTGCATATTTGGAAGCCATACATATGCCCTTCCATTGTTTCTTTGTGAATTTCTTATGTAATCTCTCTTCCCAATATTTTCTGACCTCCTCTGAATGATTCCTACAGTTATTGTGCAATGTTTTATATGCCCTACTGATTATTCCTTTTTAGCAGAAGCTTCTGTCCAGATTCTAATAAAAAACTCAACCGGTTCAGGTCTTTCATTTAGAATTCCCCTATCCCTTCCTCTTTGTCTATTCTCTGATATCAATCCCTGATAGGGAAAGCAGTCACTTGCCTGCAATCCAAATATTTTGGTCTCTTCCCATGTGGCTACCTTTCCCTCTTTAATTATTTGTTCCCAATACCTTGATTTTTGTCAGCTTCCTCCAATAAATTACATTCCCCTCTTGCCTATTCCTTGTACCCCTAATTGCAATCATCCCAAATGGCAGAATATCCTTTATCCATTCCCATGTAGCTTTTAGTATACATTCTGCTACTTTATGAATATAATATTCTTTATGACTGCTGTTATTCTCCTTAATGATCTGAGTCTAAAAATTCTACACTTTCCTTATTTCTTGAATTACCTCTCTGCTTCATCATTATCCCTTTCCACTTTGAATTGTAGCTTTCTTCTTGTCATATAACAAGCTTTCTGTTTGTGCCTCAACAGTGTAGCTCTAAAATATCCCTTCAAATCAACTAATCCTAAACCTCTGGAACACCCCTATAACATGTTAATTTAATACAAACATACATAACTATGTACATCTTCAAATGATGATGTTTAACCATCCTAGTAAGCAGCTGCTAACACAGTCCTTAATTAACCTGAAATTGAGGTTATCCATGCTAAGACACATTATTGGTTGTGCTTCTACTTATACTATGTGGTGTCTGTTCTTTTTTATCTTTATTCTCCACCTCCCAGATGTGAAAACAACTTATATGCTTTCAGAAAACATTAACTTTTAGCCTTTAAGAAGCCAGTGTTCTAGCTTTTATTGTCCTATTATCAGCTTGTTTCCATGGAAACAAAAGAGAGAAAAAAACATAGTCTGCTGTAGTCTAAAAGAGAAGCTGAAACATTTATTTCTAAAGGAGAACTTTTCATTATATTCCATGTTTTCATGTTTACTTGTTTCCACTTAAAATGTATTATTAGACTAATCCAAGGGTCTTATGCCAGACATCATCCTGTGCAAAAGTATGGGAAAGCATATCAGTTTTTCATAAATTATGCTGTATGAACTTTTGCAACCCATTCCCCACCTCAAAACCCAAGAATACAGCCTATTAACTTAATCATTCTCTTGTCTAGCTTTTCTTCTTTTTACACTTTAATGCCTACATTTCTTAATACTAGAAAGGAAGAAGGAATGAGAAGAAGAAGAAAAAAGGGCATCTATTTACTTTAGTAACCTCACCACATACAAGAGCAACTAAAATACTTTACAATAAGACATGCAATTTGAACTGTGAAACGTTTCATAGAAATACTGTTAAGAAAAGAAATTGATTTACTTAGAGTTACCTTTTTTTCTTCTTCTTCCTCTCCCCTCTGTGTCTTTCCAAACATTAATGACATGAAGTGACACAAATGCTTTCCAGTTCCCAGTTTAACAAAATCAAAAAAAGTCCAATCTTGCAGATATTGAAACTAGGAACAAATGTGCTTGAAAAATAATAACATCCAGCTAAAAATCTGGACATCTAGTTAGCATAAAATTTGAATACAAAATAGCACATGAATAGTCCTACAGGAAGGTTGGATATTTCTCAGAAACACCTTTAGAAAACAGAGAGTGACAAAAATGACAGAAAATAAAAGGACATTATCAAAGAGAGAATGTAAAATCTGTAGATATCAATGAACCATATCACAAAATTCAACTACACAAGGTCATTTATTTTTGCTTCAGAAAAAATAAGTTGTAAGATGTGTGTGTCCCTTTTCTTTAAATTATTGTTGCCACTAATATGTTGATCATGTAGGGTGTTTTTTGTATTCTAGATGTCATCAAAAATCATATGTGATGGGAGGGATTCAGAAAATTGTGTGAAAGGATAAATCAAGCCTGAAAATAGGGCTGTAACTTCATAAAATAGGGACATCCTAAATCAGGCCTGAAAATAGGAATCCTCTTCCAAAACAGGGTTTCCAATCATATATAGCACAGGCAACTCTCTCCAGTTCAGACAGTATAAAAGGTAAGGAAAGGAAGAAAAAAATGAAGAGAAAGCAGGCTGTATGAGGAAAACAGGGTGACTGTGAGAGGAAATGCCACTGAAAATGGACCTTCTTGTTAACATATCTGTAATTATGATATATTCCCATAAGTTTCATATCTAATAAGAAGATATTCATCTTTGGTAACCTCTAGGACAAAGTAACTAGCTAATCCTTTTGGATGGCCATTCTCATGAGAACATACCCCCCATGAACAGATGCCCTGAAAGAGAGCCTAGACCTGGAAATGACCTTTTAGCCAGTTTTTAGTGTCTTGTGAAAGCATTATAAAAAGAGTGCTATTGCCTAAATATCATCTGAGGAGGCAATATCGAAGAGTAATGGAGGAAACCACTGCTCTAGCAGAATAAGTCTTAGGAGGTGAGCTAACAGCCTTTTCATAGGTTCATATGTATGGACTAGGCTAGCTGCTCTTGTATACCATTCCAAGCCTAGCCATTTTCCCTTTTTGTGCTCAAAATAACCTATCCCATTTGACTATAGATTGTCCTTACCCATCTGTGGTCAATAATTATATATTACCCCTAATACGAATAATTGGGATCAAACCATAGATAATTTGTGGGGACCCATGCATGGGATAAAGTATTAAGGAGCTGCTTCTGTCCATTAGTAGTACAGGGGGAAGTCCTGGGTAATTTTTTTCCCATCTATAGACTTAAGTTGCCCTTGAAGCAGACTTGGATGAACTTTGTTTTATGTAGATGGAGAGTCAGCTCCACAGCAGCTGTATCCTCTACAAAATATACCTGCCCTCCAAACCATTCTGTTGATGTTACAGAACAGGTTTAGATCCCTAGACCAAGTAATTTCTGATTTTCTTGTTGATGTGCAGTAAATCATCAGTAATGGGTTGGATGATGCCTTGTATGCCAGACATAGGCCACCTCTTAGCAGTCTTTAGGATACTGAGTATAGTGACAGGGCCAGTAGGATACCGAGTATAGTGACAGGGCCATATAGGACAGGTTATTAAGCCCTTGTATACTTTTAGCAAGGTATCTCTGTGGGCTTTCCAGTTGTTGAATGTGTTTGCTTAGATACATGCCAAATTGGGCACTATATTAAATGAGTGGCCTAATAAGGGCTCAGTAAAGGAGGGCAATGACATCCCTAGATCTAGACACAATCCCTTTGTTTATAAGCTGTGCATTTTTGATGGACTTTCTTACAGCAATAGATGTATGCTGGTCAAAAGTTAGGTCACTGCCCATATAAGTTCCAAATCCTGAACAACTGGATCACCTCTTAGAGGTGTATTGTTAATGTGGTAGTTCCCTGGGGTAGATGACTTCCCAAAGGATACAATAATGCATTTTCTGGCATTTAGTTTCAGACAATGATTTTGACAGCATTTATTTATTTGAAACAAACCTTACTACAGGATGGCTAACTCATTTGGGGGTTCAATGACTGTTCCTAGCTTAAAGTCATCTGCAAACTAAGTCAGACAGAGCCCTTTGGCACTGGCTTTTGCTTTAGAAAAGTAGAGCAAACAGGAGAGGTCCCAGGACACAACCCTGGGGGACTCCAATAGTGACTGGTCTCTTTGTGGAGATAACTTCCCTTATTTTGATTATGTGCATCCTATCTGTGAGCCAATTGGCAATCTAGCTGGTGACATATGAGTTTATTCCCAGCTTATTTAGTTTTTCTGCTATGCCTGAGTGGGGAATTGTGATAAAAGCTTTGACCAGGTCAAGGTATGTGGTGTGTACCATTTTGCTTTCATCCATTGCTTTGGTGACCTTTTCAAAAAAAAAAACAAAAAAAAACATCAGGTTGAGTAAGCATGACCTGCTCTTGATGAAGCCACACTGAGATGGGTCCTGTGTTTGGAGGTTCCCCTATGTCCTGATTGATTAATTCCATGATATGTCTTTCCATGGCATTACATATGAGGCTGGTCAGACTTGTGGGTCTGTAAATGACTGGGTCTGTGGAAAGGTCTCCCTTATGCTGCAGAATGACTGTAGCTGTTCTCCATTCACTTGGTACAAAACCTGTATGGAGGCTGAGATTGAACAGTGTTGCTAGGAGTGTGGCTAAATTGTGCTTCATGATATTTGATATGCATCCAGGGATATTGTCAGGACCCTCTGATGAGGTATTTTTACATGCTTTTCATAGTAAAACGAAATCTGTCCACATAAGATCCAAGCTGTCCATGGACATTCATACAATGACTGGATATTCTGAGAGATTAGAATATTGTGGGGAAAAGTCAGGCAAATCTGAAGATGTATTCATTCTGGTTTCTGTTGCATCTGTAAGCATAAACAAATAAGTTCATCTTTGGTCTCACTGTTTCATTATGGAAAATCAGTTAAGGAGGTTTAACAGAAAGTGCCTGCAGGTCTGAGATTCTCCTAAAAGAGGTAACATACACCAGAAAAAAAAGTTTGTCCAGAAAGGACTTTCAAGTCATATAAGGCTACATGCTCAAAGGTAGGGACAGTCAGCTTCTTGAGGATAAGATAAATATCCTGACCTGGGGCTGGGTTCCTGAGTGCAGACCTGAACTGAATAGTCCTGTGCTGAAAGGCCTAGCAGACCATCAAGAATACTAGGGAAGCAGAACCTTGGCCAGGGAGAAAACTAGAAAGTTGCAACAAATACATTGTTTTATTTCTTTTATAAATGAACAAATGACATTCACTTTTTCTTGACAGAGGAATAGCTTTGGTCATAATCAATTTTTGACAAAGAGAAAATAACCATGGAATTGGACCAACAAAATAATATACATCCCTATAAACCTTACAGAGACAAATACAAGTCTACATTTCTCAATACCTCTGAGTAGAGAGCCATTGAGCAGAGAATCACTCTGTCAGATGAAAGACAGCATTAGGCTCATAGGATGCAGGTCCAGGTGAGGTTTGCTTGAAGGATGAGACAGTAAAGACTTGAAATCCAGAGCTTCAGAGGCTTCTGGTGGAGATACAGCTATAGAATGGGAAAACAGGTCAATTTTGGCCAGAATAATGAGGTATGAGAATCACTGAGGCCGTATGTAATCTGGCTTTCTGGAGGAATCTTATTAAAGAAGTGAGGGAAATGTATAAAGAAATCCATTTGGCCAGGGGTGTGCCATGGCATCTTTAGCCTGCCCCTGGGAGGTGGCATCAGTGAAAATAATTTGGGTAGCTTATTATTGTTTAGACAGACAAACAGATTGGGCCCTGGAAATCCTTAAGGATGAAAAATCTTGTTGGCTAATGACTGACTGAGTTACCATTTGTGGAAAATAAAGAGAGAGAGAGTGGCTTAATCTGCTTTCTAACAAATTTTCCTTATCAGGACTATGCATTACCATTGGGTAGTGATCGAGTTTATTATGCATATCAACACCCTCATGGTTTCATGGCATGACGGGTAAGTGTGAGAGTTCCTCTCCGTTTGTTGATGTACTAGACTACTATTATGCTGTACGATTGCATAGATATGATTTACATGGGGAGAGTGTCCTGAAAGGCTAAATGGGACAGGAGAACTAATCTTCTATCCAGCATATAGAAATGGAACAGAGACTCCTGGGATATCCATGTCCTCTTGACTGTATGCTCATCAAAATGCACACCCACATAAGTATTGAACATAAGCTGTAAAAAAGACTCATGAAATAGTTTATAAGCTAATCTCAATTGTGTCTCTGTGTCTATAACAAAATGAAAACAATTTCAGATGTTTACATCTAGTTCCATATTCTGTAGTCCTAAGTGTCACAATTAAATTTCCTATTAATCACCTGTAAAAAAATTTAAATGCCCTTTAGTATATAGACAAAATGTATTGTACCCAAAAATCAACCAAATGTGACTTAAAAACCAAAACCAAAATCCTCTCATCTCTTGTTGATCAATTACTTAACAGGTATGCCATGTATGTGATAGCCTTTATACCTATTATCTTATCATGAGTAATAAAAGAAAAGTTTGATGTTATAGTGAAACCCAATTCTTTATATATGTTATCCCACTAGATTTTGTTAGAAAGGTAAACCACCTTGGTGGACCCCTAGCATAAATAGGCTACTCAACAAAAGGAAAACAAATCCTCTCCTAAGCCAAGAAAGAACAGACAAAACAGTGCAAAAATACACTCATCAGTCTAAATATACTATTCAGAGAGGTGGTCAAATCTGCCAAAGCAAACTACAAGGCATGATAGCATCCCAGATGAAAGATGACCATATTAATTTTTTCAATTATATTCATAACCTCAGGGGAAATGCTCAGGAATGTGCCGAGTTAATCATGAATGGCAACACTTGCACCCAACTTGAAACTATAACAAACCTTCTGGCTGACAAGTTTATTTCAAACTTCTGCCCCCTTCACCTCCTACCACACCCAAAGAAATACCTGTGACCTTCCCCATACTGGTCATTACAAGGGAATGGGTCCTTACTGCCCTCGCTAAAGCCCAAAACACAACTAGCATGGGTCCCAACAACATTCCAGGATAGTTCTTAAATAGCTTAAAACAGAATCTATCATGGCCACTAGAAACCATCTTTAACCACATCCTCCAGACAGGCTTTACCCAGAGGAATGGAAGACTGCAACAGTCATCCCTCTGCACAAGGGGGCCCATCAACTAACCCAGGGAACTACATACCCATAAGCTTAACCAGACTTATCTGGAAGGCCATGGAGGGAATTATCACAGACCTGATCAATAATGACATAGGAAGTCTCCAAACACTGACCCAGACCCGATTTGGCTTTGTCAAAGGGAGTTCTTGCCTGCTCAATCTAGTGGCCTTCTTCGAGAAAGTCACCAGAGCCATGCATGAGGGTAACATGGTATGCACCACTTATCTAGACCTGACCAAAGCTCTCAACACAATCCCCTACTTGGGGATCATAGATAACCATACTGCATTAGGCATAGACCCCTATATCATCAGGTGGATAGCAAACTGGCTTATTGATAGGACACATGTTGTCCAGATAGGTGAATCCACTTCTGATAAGAAACCTACTACTAGTGGTGTCCCTGAGGGCTTTGTGTTGGGATCCCTCCTGTTTGCATATACTTCTCTGAAGTGAAGGCCAATGGTGGGGGCCTCTAGCAAACAAGTTCACTGATGACTGTAAGCTGGGAGAAATCATCGAATCCCCAGACAATGTTGATAGCCTACAAATATGCCTAAAATGACAAACAACCAGTACCAAAACCATGGTCTGAGACTAAATGTTAAAAAATGTGTAATCATGCCCTTTGGTAAATCAGATATCCCTGCAAATTGTAATATTGATAACACACCCCTAAAATTAGACCCGGTGGTGAGGGACCTAGGAAAACAGATAGAGCATAACCTAAACCTATACCACCAGGTAACTACTGTAGGGAGGAAATCCTTCTGCGTGTCTCAACTTATAAGTAAAGGCATGGCATCTAGGTCAAAGGAAGTCATAGTGCCATTGTACTCATCCCTCATCAGGTCCATAACCAAGTACAACATTCCCTTCTGCATGTAGCTAACTAAGCACTTACACCAACTGGAGTGGCCCCAGAGATTTTTCACTACAAAAATACAAAGCATAAGACATGTGTCTTACATGGACCAACTAAAGGCCCTATCCCTTTACTCCATCTCATACCGTTTATTGAGAGGTGATTTATGCTTGACAATCAAGGCATTCTCTGATCCAGCCCTGATAAAAATGTCACATATTCGCAAGAAAAATTATTCGAGGGTTATGAGTTACATGGACCTGAACCTTATTTGTTACTCTAACAGGTTCAGATTCTTATCCCAAAGGCTACCTTGTCTATGGAATAAACTTCCTATCTTTGCAAAACAAAGCCTGCTCTTCACTCTTTTCAAAAAGAATTTGGATAAATGGTGGGAAACAGTAAATTCACTCCCAGGGTACTACCCAGTTTGGAGAGTTGGTCGACTATACCCATGTGTGGTATTGTATGAAATGCCTTAGTGTTTTATTTGGTCTTTCCTATCTTTTTATAGACTGGTGTAATACAGGACAATTTCCAGAAATTAGGAATTTTTCCATTTCCCAAAAATGTATTAAAAATAGTGAACAAAATGGGTACAATGTTATCCTTAATACTTAATAATAAATTACCTGGTATTATACTGGGTCACATAGAAGATGATTTATTTATTTCATTCAAAGCCTTAGAGACTGTAAGTTCAGAAATAATTGGGCATGGGCCAGAAACAGACATTTGATGTATATCTACATTTTTATCACATAAATCTTGTATAGTATTTGAAAATAATTTATTAAATTTACTCATAATTGTATAGGCATCTTGAGTAACTTCATATTTATTTATAATTTCACTGATAGATATTATTTTCTTATAAATGGGGTTAATGTATTTATAAAAAGCTTTCTTATCAGAAGAATTGCTGATCAATTTATTTTCGTAATTAGTTTTAGTAATTTTAATTTTCTGTTTTAAATTCCTACAGGTTGTGTTATATTTTTTCTTAATATCAGTTGCAAATTTCTTTAAAGTTTTACTATTCCTTTTTTCCTTCTATATAACCTTATCATTAATTTATTCTACCACATGGAAAAATAAGTTTTTCCATACTTGTAACTCACAGATCCTTAACTCAATTACACAACATATTTTCAACTATTAAGGACCCATTCTGATGTTCTATAAACATAAATTGCACCAAACAATATTAGTAATTTGTGAAATCAAATTGTGATAATTGATTTTGCTCAAATATATATTTTCAATTATTTATTTTAGTCACCAATTCCATCTTAAGTGTTACTGAATTATGATCAGACAAGCTTAAAGGTGAAAGAACCTGCAAACAATTTATTTTCTCAGAGATATTAGCAGCTACAATATCAAATATATCCCTCATGTATTGCTAGAAACCAATTGACTCATTCCATGAAAAGAAATAATGTTAACAAACTACTTTTTAAAATTAGAGTCACTAGACAAAGTGTTCTGATTATTTCCTGATTAAAAAATCAGTAAGTAATAATATATTGTATTTAGCAAGACAATTTTCTAAATTTATCAAATATTCCCACTGAGTATCACTCTCCATACCTGGGTTATGATAACTTAAAACAAGGTAAATATACTTTGAACTATCATTTGAGTATCACTATCCATACCTGGGTTATGATAACTTAAAACAAGGTAAATATACTTTGAACCATCATTTGAGTATCACTATCCATACCTGGGTTATGATAACTTAAAACAAGGTAAATATACTTTGAACTATCATTATCATAGACTTGGACAGTAATGGTTTTAAAATCTACTGTTTGTTTTATATGACAGGAAGAGATAATCTTATAAACCCATAAAGTGACTCTTCTTACTCTAGTATTTTACTGTAAACACTTATATTTAACAAAGCCATGCATATGAAAACAGGACAAGTTCCATTTTTCTGTTATGGAAACAAGTCTTAAAATTTTCTTTTGTGATCAAGACAATAAGTTTATCCCATCAAATTTATTTCCCGGACTTCTAGCATTACAAAGAAAGTATTTCATAGTGCTATTAAACTCTCATGACTAATGTTTGGTTGGTACTCTAAAATGACCAGTTTGATCAATAATTTTACCAACCAAATATGAAGCTCCATATAAATTTAAGTGTAACTTATCCCTGGAAGAAAGTCTCAAATCACAAATGCTTTCTTTCTAATATATGATCGTTTCTTTTTTTATTTTGTACCAAGGTAAGTTGTTTTAAACAGTTGTTAAATGTATGCACTTTAGTAAACATAATTTCTCTGTAAAATCGATGGTATAATTTTATTCAACACATACTTAACATTTACTCTTTCCAGATTACTCAGTTCTATCAAGAATATAATTCTTCAAGTAATTTAAAGGAATATGTCTGAGATCATTTATTCCTGCTTGGGTTATAAACACATTACATCTAGATTTCACCAAGGTCAACCTTTGTAGTAATTTTGGTACATAATCAATTTCTATCCTGGCAAAGCTGTTATTGTGTGAATTTTTATCCAGTCTACTAAGCAGACCCATAACAGGTTATAACACAGAATCACCTAAAACTAAAATTTCTTGTTTTTTTCCTCTGGAAGATGTTGCAATGTTTCCATTTGTTTGAATAGTAGTATCATCTATATAACAATTATTAACTATATTACTAGTCATATTGGTATAGTCTTGGATTTCCTTAAAATCAATTTTTGATGGCTTCCTTATTGTACTTCCAAAATAACCCAACCTAATAGAGCTTTACTTGTTTCCCCACATAGTGATAATACTTGCTCACTACACTGTAATTAAGCTGTCATTTGCAGACTTCTCTAAAGTTGTTACATTATTTTTATACAACACAATTACTTCTGGATAAAAACAATTGTTTTTGTTACTTTGAAACATATTAGTAATGGCATTATTAGAAATAATAAAATCACTTTGGCCAGTTGGCCTTCATCATATTTATTTTTTATTATTCAATTCCTTATCCAGTTCAATTTCTGAAGTATTTAATTCTCTAGACATACTTCCATCTTCACTATCAGTAGGTTGCCCACATTCTGTCATGTCTTTACTTTCTGTATCTAGCACTTTAGAAGTGGACTTTTTTGCATGTTTTCTTATTAATATTAATTTTACCATCTTTTTCAATTTCTTGTTTTTAACTTTCCCTAAGGGTGACAATTTATTCAAACTAGGCTTTGTTTTCTCAATCTTCTGTCTTTCACTCTGAGGACATAATGAACCAAAAATAGTATCCTTAGTACAGTTGTAAGCATCCTCTGACCAGCCTTTAATGGATGCAAAATCTGATATAAATGTTTTGCCAAAATGACAAGAGTAAAGTGGTGAATCACTGATATTCTTACTCCGTATTTAACAGTTCAAATAGTTTAGTACACTTAAAAGATGGACTAGCTAGTCTATTTTTTAAATATACATTGCACTGCCTGCACTCAGAGATGTAATTACTTTTTATCGGATCATATAAAACATAAGAATTTAGAGAATCCATCTTACATTTGAATTAGTCCCTACAAATAATTCTAGACAACAGTCCTAAAGGGAAAGCCCCAGTCAAAGGCAGAATAGACAAATCAACAGTTTCCACTTAATGTGAGCCTATAAACAGTTTGTTTTTATAATCACTAGGTTCATAGTTGGTTACTGGGCTATTGACCCGAATGTCTTTTTAAGCCTAGCCGTGGGTACCCAATATAATACTAGGGAAACCCAGTGTAAAGGATCTTGCCTAAACTTGGGATCTTAGCAACAACTGCCCACATATAGGAGGTTCATAGGTGAAATCCCCGGCAAGAAGTTATGATTTTCCATCCAATCATCCAGGCTACGTTTCAACAGGGTCATAGATGAGCTTTCTTTGATGTGAACTGGTAGCCTGTTCCAGAAGACTGGCGACCTCTGAGAGGCATATATTTCTCTCCAGCAGGTCCTATTTATGTCACAGACCAGGTTATGGTCCCTTTTTCACTGGTGAATGTGCAGCATTTCCATTAGGTTTGGATCCAAGATTGCTCTGTAGGCCAGGCACAAGTCTCATCTAAGTAGTCTGTATGCTACTGAGTACAGTGACAGTGACTTCAGTCTATCAATGTATGACATGTGCTAGAGACCCTGAATTTTCTTGGTTAGAAATCTCTGAGGTCTCTCAAGTTGCTGCAGGTGCCTTATAAGGTACATACCAAAGGGAACATTGTATTCAATTATTGGCCTGATGAGGGTCGAGTACAGGTGTGTTATGACCTCTTTCGTTCTTGAGGCAATGCCTTTGCTAATGAGGTGTGTGACATGGAATGCCTTCCTTACCACAGTAGACACATGGTGGTCAAACTTTAGGCTATAGTTAACTTGCATTCCCATGTCTCTCACTACTGAGTTGTTACTTAATGTGTTATTATTTATATGATAGTCTGCAGGGATATCATTTTTACCAAAGGGAATGATAATGCATTTTTTTGCATTGAGTTTGAGTCCATGGCTTTGGCACCAATCATTGGTTTGTGTAGGTCCCTCTTGAAGTAAATTGACATTGTTTGGAGATTCAGTGATACTTTGCAGTCATCAGCAAACTTAGTCAGCCACAGCCCCTCTGATTTGGCCTGAACTTCTGAGAAGTATATTCCAAACAATAGGAGGCTCACCACTGACCCTGTGGAACCCCACTGGTGACAGGTCTGCTGGGTGAGGTAAAGACCCCAACTTTGATTGAGTGTGATCTATCAGAGACCCATTTGGCAACCCACCTGATGACATAAGGGTTTATATTCAACTTGGAGAGTATATCACTGATAACCGAATGTAGCATTGTGTTGAAGGCCATGACTAAGGCAAGGTAGGCTGTGTGCACAGATTTGCCTTTGTCTATGGCTCTGATGATGTTTTTGAAGAACTCCACCAGGTGTAAAAGGCATGACCTTGACAAAACCAAACTGTGTCGGATCACTGGTTTGGAGATCACCTGTATCCTTATTTATAAGGTCCATGATGATTCATTCCATGGCCTGACAGATAAGGCTGGTTAAGCTTATGTGTCTGTAGTTCCCAGGGTCTGTTGCTATACCCCCTTTATTAAGGGGGATGATGGTTGCTGTTTTCTATTCAACAGGGACAAACCTGTACTCAAGTTGCAGTTGAAGAAAGTACCTAATGCAGTTGCTAACCCACATTTTAGACCACTTAAAATGCAACCTGGGATGCCATCTGGTTCCATAGAGGCTGTGTTTTTGGCCTGGGAGAGAGAGTATTAATGACTTGCTTTTTGGTGATGCAAGGTGGTGGATATGTAGAGGGAATGCTTTGTGGAATGTCTGAAGGGAACAGGATGGTGACTTTTTGCCAAATCTTTCAGCTAGTAGGTTAGCTATTTTCACCGGATCAGTGTGTGTGCAATTCCATCCACAGCTAGTTGAGCACATGTCTGGGTCCTACCTTTTAGGGTATGGATATAGCTAAAGAATGCCTTATGGTTATCCTTCGCTATGATTGCTAAATTTCTTTTGAAGTTGCCCTTAGAGGATTTTACAAGTTGTCTTGTTTGTTCAAACAGAAGAGGGTGTACGTCCATTGCTGGGGCCTCTCTTTTTTATTCATAGACAGTGACTTCTTCCTCTTGCTGTATAATATATTAGTGCTAGATGTCTACCCAGGGAGGTTTGTTTTTTCTTGAGGATCTTGTTTTGATCCTATCAGGTACAACTGTGTCAATACATTTGTATAAGTGTTTGTACAGGGCATTTGTGTATACCTTAGTATAGTTGTCAATGCCATCTGTGGGAACAGGAGCTTGGAAATTATTTATGCCATCCCTTAGGAGGGTATAATCTAGCTTTGGTGACATTTTTTAGCCTGATTTCACCTAAGAGGGGTTCAGGTGCTATAGCTACTTCAATGTGATTGATTTGTGATCAGATTTAATCAGTAATGGTCCTATACTTGTCATGGTGCAACAGTCATCCATGTTGGTGAGGACCAGTTTGAGAATATTTGAGCCCCTTGTGGGGTTGCATGCTATTTGTTCCAGGGCATTAATGTTAACAAAGTCCAGGAACCTTTGAGCGAGTATGTTGTTACTCATATAAGTTTCCCAGTCAATGGAGGGATAGTTAAAATCGCCAATGACTAGAGTGTTTGGTTGTAATTTGATTGACTCAAGTAGGTCCAAATAAACTTAATACTAAAAAAACCCACAATCAAGTAAACATGTAAATACTACTTTACAATTTTACCAAATCTTTGTAAATGAAACTGGATAATATTTCCTAATTACATAGATGAAATATGTTATAATGCATATAGAATGCTGTAATTATTTACAAGCACTTATAACTTGCATGCAACACTAGCACAAGTATCACAATATATAAAAATTGCATCGCTAAACAAGAAGCCAAATGCCTTATTATATTATTGTGCAACAAAATGAAATTATTAACACATTGTTGTTGTGAAAAGAATAAAGAAAACTCAGGACAATGTATCATTAGTAATCAAAGTTCCTTTTCAGTAAACACTGATACACTCATACACTCAATCACAAAATCACACAAAGACAAGCAAAGTGAATGTCCACTTACAGAGCTGACTTTTTAAATGACTGCCATTACTTCTGATAGATTTAGCATGTCAACTATAATTGGGAAGTACAAAAGTAAAGTTTATGTTCCCCATGCCTTAAAGAATGGAGAAAGCATACAAATATCAAATTAAAAATAAATATAGATGTCCTTCCCACACACTGACACTCTTAGTATAGCTCTAGTTCATACAGCTTGTGTATCTTTGATGACAGAAAGTGACAAAATTATAAAGTCTGTCCCTTAGAGTGCAGCAAGCATTGTATCTTCTCTCCTTCCCTCCTAATTTCCCTCCTTTCCCCCTGTCTTGTGCTCACACAAATGCCTTTGTGGATTCCTCCTCTGTGACTCATTCTGGTAGTCCATTCCATTTGTCTACAGCCCTCTCTGTGAAAAAGTACTTCTGCAGAATTTGGAAGTGGCTAGTCCCAGCAATCTGCTGCTTGTGCCCCCTCCTTCTTCCTCTGTTCTTTCTGCTCAGGATAACCCCTTCATATATCCCTGATATGTTCTTGAGCACCAGAATTATTTCCTCCCATCTCCTCTGGTCACAAATAAGAAGTTTTCTGCATACTATAACCTCTAGACCCTTTCCCTCCATCCAAGGATCTTCTGGTAACATTTCCCCTGAATTCCTTTCAGCAGCTTGGAGTCCTTTTCCTGATATGGTCTATAGAACTGTACTGTGGTCTGACCAAAGCCCAGCAAAGTAGAAGCATGACTTGTTTGCTTCATAAATCTGTCCTCTTAAAGATGTACCCCAACATTGTGTTTGCTGCTGTCACTTCTCTTTCTTATTCCACTCCAGCTGGTCCAGTCAATGTGTGATTAACATCCCCATTCTTTTTTTTTTTTTTGCTCTGTTGCTATCAGTACCATCCCCCCTCCAACTTGATCCTTCATCTCAGAATTGTTAGAGCCCAAGTGCAGTACTTTGTACTTATATCCACTGAACCTACTACTGCCACCTTTCTGCCCCCATGAGTAGCCATTGCAATCTTTCACTACACTTTTCTCTCATCCTTCACTGCTGCATCTATCTTTGTGTAACCATAAAAAAGACCCTGTCCTGTGTTCCTTTAGACATATATGAGACAAATGCACTGAAGAGTACTGGATGAAAAAAACAGACCTCTGGTTACTAATCCTCTCACTACAATCCACTGTATTTTATTGTACAACCATGCAGTTCTCCACTCCCTCAGTCTTGCTTCTGTACTCCTCCCACAGCCCTCACAGTTTTCTGATCTACTCTTATCCTACTCCTATTGGACTTCCCTCATCTTTGAGAATGGGTCCCTGTCAGATGATTGAATTTTCAGAAACTTGAAATTCATATGACTGATTTTTTGAAAACGTGAAGCTTTTGAATGGAGATTAAGGTACAGTGAGGAGCAGGAAATTTACCCTTTTCCACACTGTAGTGCGATCTCGGAGTTGATATATATAATTTGCAGGGGGTTTGGCAGGGTAGATTTTTCTGTTTTTTTGTGTTTTTCTTTTTTGATGTTTGAGATTTCGGAAACTCGGTCATATGTTCTCGACCATATGAATTTCAAGTTTCTGAAAACTCAATCATCCAACATAGACCCTTGAGAACTATTTTAAGATAAATCTCGCCTGGTGAAATGAGCTTCTTTGCCATTGGATCCTCCCTTTTTTCCAAATTTAGAAGATTTCCTACTTTTTCTTAGGAGGAACACAAACTTCTTAAGCTTCTTTTTAGAAGATGGCTTATATGGGATGGGTATAGAAGTCAAAGAAAACCATGTTGGACACTGATACTTATTTCAAGGATAGAAAGCTTCTTAAAAATGAATTAGCTCTTCAGTACTTTTCTTTGCCTTAACTTGGTGGAATCATTGAATTCTATGCAAATAGACAACTGACAGATGTCATGTGAGTGCACAAACAATTTGAAGATGTAATGTGCCCACCCACAGGTAGCATTGATCTACCGGAGGGCACTTTTCTCGAAAAGAATAGAGGACATTCCAAGAAGGAGTAGATGTGGGCATAGACTCCACACTGAGGAAAATCATAAAAAAAAGTCCAAATTACCCACACACAAAGGAATACAAAATGAAGCACTCATGACAGAAGACCAAAGAGAAAGATGGATCCCTATTTAAATTCCAAGACTCATAATGTGAGTCTTGGAATTAAAAAAAAAAAAAAAACAAGACAACTATGAATGATGAACGCTGTTCTTTAAAGTTGCTTTTTTTTAGTTGGGCAAGCCCTCCTCAGAACCAATGTGTATATATACATATGTATGTATATATATATATATATATATATATATATATATATATATATATATACACATATATATATATATATATATATATATATATATATATATATTCATCATGTTTTGGAGAAAAAGGAATGTTGTGAGAAAAGCTGTTTGGGCTTGGTATATCCAAGTCCACATTTTCACTCGTTCTGTCTTGCTACTCTGCAACTTGCACTAATGGAGTCTTAAGAGTTAAAAATGCTTATTAAGAAAGATTTAAAAAAAGAAAATCCAGTGTGACCCAGGTACAGCAAAGCACTCAGTTTTGTTGACTGACATTCTGAGGTCTAACCTTTGTCAAACTGAGCATTCTTGCAGCAAGAATGAACTGAAGAAAGTTATGTGTGTTACACAAGACAGAAAAGTGTATGCATGTGTGTGTATGTGTGTATCCTAAAATGGGAGGGTGCCCCTTTCAAGAGGAGTTCCTGTGCCTTATGCTTATTCAATGCAGGGATAGGCTCAGATTTCCTCTACAATCCTGTATTGCACTGAATTGCATTGTGTTCAACCAAAGAATGAATGAGTGAATGAATAATTGAATGAATGAGTAAATTATAATTAATACCAGGTGCGGTCAACTTGCTGTTATATCTTAATGTTTATTATACGTCCCACTCCTGCTATTCCCAACCAACAGACTGAATGACACAGGCCTCTGCACCCATCTCTTGACCCACTTCAAGAATTTACCCTTTCTTAGCCTATAATATGTGGATGTTGACTATCTTCCTGGTTTATGTACAATTTTAAGTTGATAATGTGCTTTGCTGGTGTATGATAATAATACAGCTGTATACAATCTTTATAACATTGTTCTCTCTAAACTTACCATTTGCACTGTAGACAGCATTAACTTGTCTGAGTTCAGCTGTGAACATGTGCAGTACTGCAGAATCAGAAATTCATGCACTTGTTTTGGCCCAGGCCTAGTCTGAGCCTTACCTGGTTAACCCGACATCTCATATAAAAATGGTATGCTTCTAGGCTGCAGTGTACTTAAAGTTGTCAGAACGAGTAATAAGATGTATGGAATGGATGACGTGCTACACGTCATGCCAACACATTATCATACAAAAGACCCTGCAGTCAGTACTGTGAAGTTCTGTATTGAATTGATTGCTCCTGGTGCATACGAAAATCTGTGCTTTCTGTATATATTCAGCTGTCTAAAAACTGATGGCAGTGCTAAACTAAAGAAAGTAATGGAAAACATCCTTACTGTCAATGGAAAGAATAAAATAATGGTTGTTAACAAATGGCATTATCTGGCTGGACTCCAGCAGTGACCACCTTCTAAGCCTTTTGTGTAGTTACAACTTTGCTTACGCTGTACTTCAAATAGCACATCTTTGATTGTTAATATGAGATACTTCTTAATTAAGTGGTTGCTTCTAAACCGTTGATTACTGCTTGGCGTTGTCTCTGGCATTATGCAAATGGAGACTTCACAGCCATGGCAGACACAGTTTAATGCAGAAATACAATTAAAATCCAAGTTGTATCCAAATGATGCAACTTGGATTTTAATTGTATTTCTGCATTAAACTGTGTTTGCCGTGGCTGTGGAGTCTCTATTGTTGGTGTTCTTTGGGCTTTTGGATTGGTGATTATGCAAATGGAGTATACATAATGCAAGACAGATGCAAAAACTCTGGGTTGTAGAAGGTGATTGCTACCTCAGTTCCAGTTCATGGTTTAATGTGGGTGGATCAATCTCCTGTGCTCTAGTAATAGTGTAGTAACCGAACAATATTAGGCTTGCCACCTTTTTTTGTGGCTCAAACCAAGGCCACACACCTCGCATCACCTGTCACCCTGCCCATTTCTGTCCCTGTCCCATCCATGTTCCGCCCATTTTGTGATATCGTCATGACATCAGCTGATGGGGAATGCCCTCTTTTTCTATTCTTGATGCCTGCTTTCTGCCAATTTACTATGTTTTTCTGTAAAAAAGCATAGTAAATCTGCAGATTTAACAAACTCCAATAGTCTGTTTCCTTTTTTGAAACAGAATGCAGGAGTTTGTGCAGTGTTTTCTGGACTACTGGAGAATCAGTTATATTGTATTTCTAACTTTACGTGTGACAGGCAAGCTACTCTGCACCGAAGTGCAGCTGTCATCCCTAACTGCGTAATCATGGCAGTATATTTTGTGGGCACTCTAATATTTATGGATATCAGTTGGGTATGACAACCCTGTGTTTCCAAAAGTCAAACATTCCTTTTATGCTGTGCTGATGATGCCATAAGAAGGCAGAAACATGCATGTCCACAGCTAGAGGGTTTGGCTTTATTGACCTGAAACTGTCCATAAATAGACTTAAAAGTAAAAGAAAAAGTCATGGGCATTCAGAATTGCCATTTAGCTGAAACACCTGATATTCTTAAAGGCTAATTTGCATATATCGCATGTTGCCTCTGAAACAAGAGGTCTAAGGTATCACACAGTAGAAAGTTTAGCTTTGCTAAATTTCTCTTTTGTGTTTTTTAACAAATTGGTTTTCCTGTGTGACCTTTTTACTCATTGTTTTAGTTTGTTATTTGGGATATTTTGTAGACACCCTAATGATTATTGATATCAGTTGGATATGACAACCCTGCGTTTCCAAAAGTCAAACATTCCTCTTATGCTGTGCTGATGATAGGTTCATAGATTAGTACTAGGCTAACTTCCCTTGCGAGCCATTTTAAGCCTAGCCAATTATCCCTTGTGAGACTCAAACCCTGTACCTTGTAGTTCTAAGGCAAACACCTTAACCATTAGACTACCCTCCCAAACTGCAATGATGCCATAAGAAGGCAGAAACATGCATGTTCACAACTGGAGGGTTTGGCTTTATTTGCCTGAAACTGTCCATAAATAGACTTAAAAGTAAAAGAAATAGTCATGGATATTCAGAATTGCCATTTAGCTGAAACACCTGATATCCTTAAAGGGTAATTTGCATATATCCAATGTTGCCTCTGATACAAGAGGTTTAAGGTATCATGCAGTGGAAAGTCTAGCTTTCCTAGATTTCTCTTTCTGGGTTTTTTAACCAATTGATTTTCCTGTGTGACTTTTTTACTCATTGTTTTAGTATCATATCAAATTAAAAAAAAACTTGATCAACCATTTAGTCTTATGTGAAACTGCCCAGCCCAGCTGTCTGGAATTCTGTTAACTTTCTGTGTTAGCCTGGGAACTGAAGTCAGGTGATAAAAGTGACGTCATCCAAGCTAACCAAGCAGTAATGTTTGATATTAATTTAATAACTCTGTCAGAGAAAGACTGGGAATTTTGTATTTTGTCTTTGACCTGGAAACATCCATCAGCATCACCATCTGAACTTGCCTTTCTAATAGGTACAGTAATTACTTTAGATATAGATAGGAATATAGTAAAGATTAGTTTAGATGTTTTCTGTATTTATTTGAGACTTTCCTGCAATGTTGTTTTAAAATATTACCTGTGATTCTGAACTCTGAAGAAACTGTGTTTGTTATTGAGTATTGTTTTGATCTTTTATTATTTATTATTAAATATATTTAAGCATTTTAATTGTGGCTGGTTTGTTTTGAGATATTTAAGCTCTTAGAGTTCTTGCATGTGTATTAAAACTGTATGCATGTCAGGTGGTAATAAAGGTGGCTGCATATATATGCAAGACTGGCATGCTTAATACTCTTCTCTTGTTCTATTCTTTTTATTTCACAGCCAACCCAGAGATAATGGTGAATAGAGACGTCCATGCTGGGCATCTAAAGAGACTGAGTGAAGCAAGGGGTATGTATGCAGCACATTTCTATTATTTTAGCTAAAGTATTGCTCTACTATACAGTAGTAGCAAATTAAGCATGCATATCCTAACTGTAAAAGCAAGCATGCATGTTTCAGTCTGTAGCATAAGCCAACAGCAGGAGTCAAGTCTAATACTGTAGTCAGAAGTTGTGGGTTCAAATACCACAAGTAACAAATATATTGTAAAATCCTTTAAAAATATTACATAATTTAATTTCAACAGAAGTGACATAAATGGCCTGCTGTTAACTTAATCCATATAATTTGAACAAGTGTATGTGCAATATACAGTCTGCACATTGCAAGGTTTATTTTGAGCAATCATAACTTATGGTTTGTAGTTGTTAAGAAGTATACTTAAATGTAAAATCGTATTTATAACCATCTATACGAAATCAAGAAAGCATCAGATACAAATGCTTTAGCACAGCATATAAAAGTTCATAAAGACCATACATTTCTGTTTAGAGTACTAGAATTGGTGCCTTTAAATGTTAGAGGGGGAGATGATTCTAATAGCCTAGCTTTAGCAGAACTTAGATGGATATTGAAGTTTAATGCTCACAATTATCCTGGGCTTAATACTTTTGTGTCTATTAAGCCTATTTTGAATACTAGGAAACGTTAAATTAACTGTTAATATAAAATGACTGTAAGTCTATAATATTTTATTCTATAATATTTTAGATTTTCATTTTTTATATTTTGTAATAAATAAATTTGTATATTATGTATAGGAAATAAATAAATGAATTTATAAGTTATGTTATATATATATATATTTTTGAATTATAGTTTATAGTTACAAATTTCATCAATTATTTTTTGGATATATTTTTTTTGAATTTTTTTCTGGATATTTTGGTTTTAAAATTTCTATTTTTTAAATTTCTATTTTTTAATTCTTTATGCATTTTTCTGAAATCGGAATATTAAGGTTATAATATATATAAAAAATTTTATACATATTTCTTGATTCCCATGTTAAAATGGTATGAACATATGATAAATTTAAATACTGACTTAATTATAAAATTTATTTTATGTATATGATCTCATAACTCATAGCTATTGACTTCATGTACATTTAGATATATTATCTTCATTCATACATTTTTATATATATCTTTATTTTTATCCTTGTATATTATCCATGAAGCATTTTATCATGATATATCTTTATATGTATATATATTTTTTATATTATAAAATGATACTCGAGAGACACTTTAACATTTATATATAGATATATAGAGTTCTCTAGATATAAATAACGTGTTAGGTATTTTTTATATTTTCTTTATTATTTATTTGCTGCTTTGTAGTAGCAAACTGCTATGAATAAATACATTTAGTGTTAATTGGCGGCTGCAGTGCAAGCTTTCGCCTTTAAAAGAACGGAATTTATACTTAGTAGCGGTATGTTGCAAACACACTTTCTATAAACAGTTTTGTTTATAATGTTATTGATACTCAGTACAGTTATATTTATATATATTCATATAAAATTTCTTAGGCATAAATAATATGTTAGGCATTTTTTATATTTCTTTTATTATTTATTTGTTGCTTTGTAGTAGCAAATTGCTCTGTATAAATATATTTAGTGTTAATTGGCGGCTGCACTACAAGCATTCGCCTTTAAAAGAGCGGAATCCATACTTAGTAACGGTATGTTGCAAACATATTTTTTATAAGCAGTTTTGTATATAATGTTTTGACACTTAGCACATTTATATCTTTTGTTAGTATAAGTTTACGATCTAGTTTCTAGACCGATAAGGCTGTTTTGCTTGTTGCCTTGTGTTAGTAAGCTGTCCTAAAAAGACATGCTTAGTGTTAATCGGTAGCTGTATTGCAAGCATTCGTCTTTCACTGGACGGAAACTATACTTAACAGCGGTATGTTTTATATACAATCCTATTTACAGTTTTGCTTATAAAGCCTCTATTAGCTAGCACGTTTACATCTTCTGCTAAGCACAAGTTTTATTGTTTATTTACAGTCCGATGTTTAGATAGATCAGTCTGATTTTAATTTTAGTTACTTGGCTTTTCGTAACATGTTATTGGTGTTAAACTGCATTTTCTGACTAATTATTATATATGTATATATTCTTTATTTGTTGCAAAAATAACTATTGTTTATCAATATTTTATTTTACCATTAAATGGTTAGGAGATTTATATCTGTAGAGTTGTGTTTGGGGAATGCAGAGGGAGAAGTTGTGTCTTAGTGACACCTTTGTTGGTTCGTAACCTGCAATTGATATTTATCTCTTGCATTTGCTTCTCTTTGTCATATTCCCTGTTTAATTAATGTTTACAAATGTTTTCACAGATGATATGTCTTTGGATATGGTCTTGAAATTTGATATTTGTGATTTTGCATTGTTACGTTTTGCATTTTATACTGCTGTACAGTTGTTAGATGGATGTTAGGCTATTTTTTCTTTAAAGCACTTGTTGCCAATTAGTTTAATTGACACAGTTCAATTGACATAATTTAGAGTTTAGCTTATGCTATTTAAACAGTGTATGTGGGGTTTTTCTTTGTCTGAAGCGTGGTTGCACCCACGCTGGCTTACTATTACCCACTATCTTTTGGATTAAAGGAGCTTTTTTACTACAATTTTGCTACGTTGTCTGACTGCTTCATGGACTTTTAACCACAAGTGTTCTACTTTAATATTTGCTGTTTAATTTCTGCTTACTGCCTTTTGGATTCTCAAGTGTGTCTTTTTTACATCGTGGTAGAGATCAGGTTACTGTTTTTACATAAATGTAAAAATAGAGATAAATACTTTATTATTGTGATAATGCTTTGTATGTCACATATGATGGTACTAATTATCTCTTTTTACTTTTACCCAAAACCTTATATCTCTCTTTTTATTTTTTATGTGCTCTCAAAATGTTTCCATGCCATTCATCTCTGACAAATCACAAAATGCTTTACAGCACAGGGAGGTAGGTAAACCCCATGGCTCAGCCTGCCGCCACTCCACTGGCTCCTGCACTGTTGCACAGCACATCTGAGACCCAACCCAGCAGTACTGCTTCCACTGGCCCTGCACTACCTGGGCCATCCATATCAGGTGGCACTACCCCAGCAGCTGGTACTGTGGTACCCTCTGGGAGTACTGGTGGAAGTGGGGATTTTATCACCTACCAGGAGCTGCCAGGCTTGGTGTGTAGGGTCATGCACAGCACCATTGGTGCATGCCTACTCAGGATGGAGATGATGCTCTCTTTTGTGGTCCATAGGGGAAGTCTTCAAGCACTCAAACAGCCAGTGCAGTAAGGGGACAGTGATGACAGTCATGGAGTTGAGGACTGGATACTCACTGTCCCCATGTTTGATGGGCATGGTCATCCATTGTCCCATCCCGAGCCACAGTCATGGTGTCTCCCTACCTGTCATGTCCCCCACCATCCCTGTGTCTTGTCTTGTTTGTCTTGTTTGTTTGCATCTGCTTCCTTACCTGCACTATTTACCTTACCTAGAAATACCTATGTCCTACACCCATTGTTCCTCTCCTCCTGAAGGTAAAAAAACAAATGGGCACCTGTCTCACAAAAAAAAAATCGTCCCATAAATAACTGTTCAATTTGCACACATGTCTTCTTGAAACACTTGATTTGGTCCAGTTGGCTATACAACATGATTACATTGCTGTCACCCCTGTTTGTTAAGGTAGCAGTTCAAATTCAGCTAATATTCTGTACATATTTTCATTTTACACTGTTGAAGAAGTGGATAGCTATGGTTCTTTCCTACGTCTCTCCTGTACATTCCTGAATTGCTTTCCCTTTATTCTTCCTCCTGCTTGTCCCCATGTTCACCACTTTCCTATTTACCCCATTTTAACACCTTTAATTTGTCAAAAAACAGAATCACACACCAAAAGTATAAGTGAAAAAAAAGCAATGAGACCTTTCACTTTTTGTCTTCTGTGTTTGCACAGAGTTTGGCACCACACACCAATGCTAAGCAATGGTGAATGGCTCTTCAATGGTGTGGTTATCTTAAACATGCTGCACTAAGGTAACACACAGTGAAAGTAGAATTAAGAATTATTTCATTGAATTATAAATGCATATTTATAACTATTAGATACACCTGGATTTGAACCCTGCATTATCTGGTCTCAAAAAGAGATCTCTCAATGCATTTACACCTGCCACCATAGAGTCAGATAAGCAGCATGTGTGTTTCTTACACTCAGTAGTACTGACATTGCTGACTGCAGTGCTTCTCCACTTAAGGTGCTTGCATGGAGGTAAGCAAACCAATAGAACTCTCATCATTTTATCAGTAAAGCAGATGCTCATGTTTGCTTGTCACTTAACTACATGCAAATGGGAAAAGCAGTATAAATGTGTATCTTGCATGCGCAAACACTTTGCCATTGATTGCGCAAATCAGCTGCTCAGTAGTGCACTATGGAAAGTGCACATTAGCATGTATTACTTATTTTTACTGCCCATTTAGTCTTCATCCCATGAAAGTACATAGAAAAACATAAACAAAGTGAAGGCAGATTTTAAGGAAAGAACACATATTTACACAGTAGCCATGAAACTTGGTCTCTCCATACTTGTTCACAAATATATCAACTACAGTACAAAATTCAATAAAACATGCATTCATAAATACCATGTACACCTTTCTACTGACAATACACATTCAGGTTTTCCAGTACTTGTAGTAATGTGGAAAGCTGTTGGCATATATTTTGCAAAACTGTCTTTTTATGATATAATGCACATTGGAAACACAACAGCAAATTCTACATTTTGCACACTCATTAATCTGATAACATGCAGATCTTTAATATCTTGACAGTTGTACATGGCTAACCATCCATTTCAGACAGGGTTCCCAACATCCAATGGTGATGTCGTCCAGAATAAATTGTCCTGCAGCATTGCAAAAGTCAGACTCGTGCAGTGATGCTTGTGTTAATTACTGAGTTCTGTAGTTGCTGTACTTAGTTAGATGGGGTTCTAATCTGACTACAATCAATTGGTGTGTGTATGTGTGTCTGTCTATTCAGAAGAGCATAATTGTGTATCCTGCAGTCATGGAGAACTAATATTTTGACAGTTGTACATGCCTACATACCCATTTAAGTCAAGCCTCCCAGCATCTTATTTCAAACATCCAGTGCTGATGTCACATTGCTTTGCAAGATTATAAAAGTCAGACTTGTGCTGTGGTGCTTGTGTTAAGTTCTAACTTCTCAAGATGGTATAGTTAGTTAGGTAGGGGTCCTAATCTCACTACAGTCAACTGGTGTGCATGTGTGTTTGTTCACTTGCTTGATGTTCTGGAGACCATTTTTACAACTGCATATGGGACACTGCCATTACTATCCTCTTCTCACCAGATACTGCTGAGATCATCACTTGTAAAGAGTTGTTCGACACTTTCCAAGTCAGACTTGTGCTGTGATGCTTGTATTAAATCGTGAGTTCTCTAATCGGTGCAGTTAGTAAGGCAGGGGTTCTGTTCTCACTACAGTCAACTGGTGTGTTTGTTTGTTTAGTTGGTTGACATTCAGGAGACCATTTTACACCTACATGTGGGGCACTGCTATTACCAGCCTCTTCTCACCAGAATATGCTGATGTCACCAGCTATAAAGTATTCTCCAACACTGTAAAAGGCAGATTTTTGGTGTGGTGCTTGTATTAAGTACTGTGGTCAGTAAATAGTTATGTAGGGGGTTCTGTTCTCACTGCAGTCAACTGTGTGTGCATTCAACAATCAGTATGGTAACAATTTTAGAACAATATGTGAGTCCACAGCTATGTCCAACTCTCATCTGAACATCTTGTAGCATACAATGATTATGCCATCCTGTGCAACATGCACTCTGATAGTATTCAAGACAAACCTATGTTGTGGCAGTAACATTAACTGCTGTGTTTGTAAGCTCATTTAACTACACACATATGTGTTCTAATCTGACAGCAGGCAACTTGTGTCTCTATAAATACAATTATCACTTTTGAGACAATTTTACATAGGGATGTGACTCACCAGCCATGCCCTACACTCCTCCCAATGTGTTCTCCTTAGCATACAATGATGCTATCATACTCCATAATGTGCAATCCAACAGTGTTACAGTCAAACATATGTAGTGTTGCTACTGTGTCATTGCATGGCATTCATATTCTATGCCTACACAGGTGTAGTGTTCAAATCAGACCCAGTCTATTGCTCTGTGTGTGGTCAGTGGTACATTATGGTTATTGTATGATCTTTGGAATCACTCTTCATTCCACTACCACTTGTGGTACCTTCCATGTAGCCCCATGCATCCTCCTATTTCCTCTGGCCACATGACATCCTTCCCGCAGAGGACTGGAGGATGCCATCATGTCAAATATGCATACACACATCATGAAGCTGAGGCCTTCCATGAGCCTCTACAAGCTATCTTCAGACCACTGTATGTGTGATTGCTAATTCTTCCATGGCATGGTGCACATGTCCCATATCGACAGTGGCAGAATGTAATGCAATCCAACAAATATACACATACCTACAACAGTTGTACTATTTTCCATAGTATATACATAAAGATTTCTATTTAGATGGTATAATATTGGCTAGGATTCTGTGTGATGTTGGCCATTAGCTTATTAATGTCATATGAGCATATGAACAGTTGACATGTCAATGTTGCTGTCATTAACATGCACTATATTGAGGTTTGGATCTACAGTATGGCTACAAGAGGGTATTAAATTCTGTGATGTGAGCTAATGAAATGATGACCATTTATGGCATTGCATTACATGCTGTTTTTATAACAGGTGTAGTAGTATGCCCCCTGAGAAATGTTGACATGGTACGATACACTTGTGTGTATATTGTTGGCGTCTTAGGACATGTACTATTGTAGTGGAGCAGATCAATTGTCTACACAGTTCACAATCTGCCATCACAGTGACACTTTCAGTATGGCATAGGTGTGCATGGGTCTGCATACCATTATTAAATGTTCTGTGACACACATCAATATAAATCCACATTGATTACATTGTCACTGATGTCTTGTCTCATACACATGTTGTTATGCTGTGATATATACAACCAATGTATTACATTTTTTCTTAAAACATCTTTATTAAATTTTCACATATGACAAAGGCAATCTTGCATTTATATAAATGAAAAACAGACAAATGATAGCACTTTAGTTGCAAACAGTTTACACCACACACACCATTGAAACAACTGTAGTTGCAAACATTATACATCACTTATAAACCATCCAGTCATTGTCAGTTGAGTATTATATGGCTCATTCAAATCCTGCCTCTTAAACCTCATTCCTGTTCTGCATATATTGTTTCCACAATTCCCATTTTTTCCTATGTAGTTTGCTCTTTCCCTTTTATAAAGATCCCAATTCAAGTTGTGTTATCTCAGTTACTTTATTCACTACTTCTAGCAAAGTTGGTCTAGACTTTGATTTCCATTTTCTAGTAATTGCTTTTTTGGCAGCCACCATAATTAGACTCAGCAAGGCTTTACTATGTCTAGGCAATTCCGATAACATATTATATGTTTTGATACAATTGCAACACTGTGGATTTCATTGTCAGTGCAGTTGTGTTGCTATACCCAAGGATTAATGAGGTAGTCAGGAGCACCACTGTGTAACTATTAACATTTGTGTCAAGAAGTGTTGTGCATGAACCACAAACAACTGGTCTGTAATGTGCCTTGATATGACATTAGCCTGCTCAGACACAGCTTACCCATGAAACACAAATAGGCATATGTTGTGCAAGTGATGTAAGTACATGACATTGGTACAGTTGTATAACTATGTGCATAGCAACAGTGTGTGGAATGTAATGAATGACCAAGGCTGTATTTGTAGGTCTTTTCACAAATAATTTATTCCAATAAATTTGAAATGTTAAGTGGAATACACAGCCAAGCACAGATCTACATGTGGATGCCACTAGACATACCCAATCAGAAAAAATAGACAATCCACTAGTTGACAGCTTGTCTCACACTTTACCACCCTGTCATCACTGGCCATCAGCCACAGTATACATGCAAAAATTGCTCAGTTTGTATTCTAAGGAGGGCAGCATATCTATGCACTCTCTATGGCTAATAATACAGAATCAATGAGGCCTGAGAACATTACAGGTTGCCTATAGAGTGACTCAAAATATGGACCTACAAGATATGGCTAAATCCATACTTCAACACAGCCTCCAGATAGACTATATTGCCGTAGAAGGGTGTACATCAACATGCATCTTTCTGACTCTGGGGGGGGGAATCATCACCTAATACATGCATGTATAGACAAATCATGACTGTCCTCGTCTGTGAGGTAGACCACCAAGTCATCATGGACCATTTCTAAAAGGACATAGGTAATATCCTGCCTGTGTGTGAAATACATGTGTGATTTGTTCAGGCTACATCATGTCTGTTACATCTGTTTGATGTCCTCAAGAAGGTCTCCAAGGGCATGCATGATGACAACACTATCATCCTGCATAACTTGATCTGGCCAAGGCATTTGACACAAATCCAGACTGAGGCATTAATGAGGCATTGTCAGAAGTGGCCACGAACACCTATATCACCAAACGGGTATACTACTGGATCAGATATGTGACACATGAATATGTTAAAGTGTGTGAAGTGACCTATATCTAGAGTCCAGTGATCAGGTCCATACCTCAGGGGTCTGTGCTAGCTCCTTTCTTGTTCATTATTTAAGTCTCAGACATCAAGAATAGCTTACATATCCTTTGTCCAAACAGCTTTGTGGAGGATTGCAGATTGTGGACAATCACTGAAATCAAGTGTGATATTAGTATAATACAGACAGTATCAACACACACAAAGGACAGCTGCCACAGCCATAGAGACGCAGGAGTTGATCAAAAATCATGGAGGAGTTTGTTATGTTATGAAAGCAAATACACAACTTAATTATAATACAAACATCACACCCCCCATGAGCAAGCCAATTGTATGTGACCTATGTACTGAGATAGATGGTATGAGGAACATCCACCAACATGTGCCCAACTTGTATGTAAAACAACTCCTGAGTATGTGCAGGACATCCACATCAAAGGGCATTATAGTTCCATAGCTTTCAGCTATCATCACACCAATAACTGAGTACAATGCACGCTTTTTCATGTACCTCACAACACATTTTCCAGGGATGTACTCAAGTGTATCATATTTGTCACAGTGACCTCCCACACATCTTATTGGTCATACCAAAGTATTCTTATTGTTGCATACACATTACTTGTTGATGGTGCGGAACCCCATCAAGGTATTATACAAGATGCGTATGCCATACGTGTTCCTGTGATGCACATAGTAAATACATAGCTGATTGCCAACATTAATGGCATGGGTTACCTTTGTGATGGTGTAGATTGTGCCATATATCTGGCATGCACACCTGTCAGCTACCCAGGATTGTTTGTAATTGCAAATACAAGTGTGACAGTGTCCCTCCTATCATCACCGGCAGATGTTAAATTTTGAGAAAGGTATGCTTGATTACCCATAGAGATTGCTAACAAATTATAATAGTTATACAAATGTGTTCTTTCAGAATCATTTATGATCACTCACAATCACAGATGTTATGTCAAATCATGGGATTACTGCCGATATTATTCTGATATTGTCCATGATTGTGTGTGCTTCTGTCTACTGTTGTTCATTAGCCTGTTACTATGTATCCTGCTTGGTTGAGAACTGTGCTGACATTACATTCATATTCAGGCAACTCATTTTGCACAGCTTCACAATATACAAGTAACCCGTATTGTATATACCATCCCTGATATATGTCTCTCCATTGTTCATGTCAGGATGGTTATATCACAAATAATCTTCTCCACTGATATGTTACCTTGTGTGGCAGTCACATAATATACAATAACTGTGCAGTGCATACTGTATCATGTCGATATGTGATTAGTATTCATGCTGCCACTGTTGTCATTGACATAACTTCATCTGCTGTAAATTACCATGTTTCACCTCTCCTCTTCCTGTGCTCATTCCTACAATTTATCTGTGTGTCCCTTTTCATTTCACACACTTCCTCTATTTATTTATAATGCAGTCTATGTACCCTTACTAATCATTTACACAACTTTTATTTAGTATTCCTGAAACAAGTTTCCACAATACTCTGCACTGTTCACACTTTCATGTAATGTGTTGGAACTATATAAATTGATTTATTAATAAACCTGGTAGCCATTGTGGCTTTCTGTACAATCCCACAGACCTAGTTTGCCTGTAGGTAAACAGGCTTACATATCTGCTGTTGTCCTTGGTGCTTTACATGGTTTCTTGGCTGGTTACACTGTTGCTGGCCACGAAAACCCCACTTGTTTTTGTTTAAATGCAGTATGCGGCATGCATATGCAATTAGTGCTGCTGTTCAATGTGCAAACATGTAAACTGTGTGTAGGCTAAGTGCATAGTCTACACAGAGTTTCTTGAATCTCCATGCATAACTTTCCAATGAAAGACACTAAACTAATAGGAGACTTCAATTACCCTGGTATTTCTTGCAAATCTTTCTACAAAAATTACTTACGAAAGAAAATTTGTTGATATGATATTATAATGGGGACTGACCCAGCATGTCACTAAAGGTACCAGAGGGACTAATACTCTTGACTTGTTTTGACCAATAATCCTGACATTATTGACAACTTAATAATTGGGGTACCCCTTGGACTTTCAGATCACAACTCAATAAACTTTCAATTAAAAATCCAAACTCCTGCACAAAAAGTTAATAAACAATGCAATTATGAAAGACTCAATTATAAGACTTTAATACAATCAATGCACTTAACAGATTTGTACTCATGTTTATTGAATCGCAAAGTAAATTTTGGATGCAAAACTTTGCATGACTTACTCCTCAGTAGCCTTGCATCTAGGTTAGTTATAAGCATGAAATATATTTTCTCCCTGGTGGAATTTGGATCTTCATAAACTGTACAAACATTAATTTTTTAAATAACATCAGTAAATCACTTAAGAGGAAAATAAGTAAGTTTTGAAAACTAACTTGCTGTATATACTACTTCTAATAAAAGAGTTTATAAGTAGATTAATAGCACTGACATTTTTATCTATTAGTAAACATTATAAAATCTGAGGGCAGTAAAAATAAATGATCCTTTGAAGATAGCATATCTTTTCAACTAGTACTGTGCCTTACAGATTATCAAGTTAACACTGTAATTCCTGACAGTTCATCTTGGCCTATTACATCTCAGGGAATAACAGAAAGAGCTTTTATTAAAATGAAGAACTCAGCTTTTATAGGCCCTGATTCGATCCCCTCCATACAGTTTCAAACAATTAAAAATCACTGACTACCAATATTACATTTATTTAACAAGTTATTACAAATGGGTATGGTTCCCAGCTTGTGGAAAACATCTACTATATATATGTAAATAAGGCATGAAAGTGATGTCAATGGCTATAGATCTATTAGACTAATTTTCATTCTGGGCAAGTCTTTGAAAGATGCATTACTGAAGTGTGGCTGGCTCATCCTGATCTGGCACCCTTTAACATCATTGACTAGTGAAATAAAAAGGTCTCTGATCTGGTGGCTGGTTGGTATTAATGAAATACAGGAGCCAACCAGCTAACTAGATCATGCTGCTGTGTCCCACTCCCTCCCCTACTCAGGGCAGATCAATTAAAGGGGAAATAAAAGGGTCCACGATCTGGTACCTTGTGCAGAAGCCAATCAGATCCTGTTTCTGCAGCCTACCCCTGCCCCTCCTTCCTCAGCTGAGAGAGAGAAAAAAAGGAAAATAGCTCTTTTCCTTCTTTAACTGCAGCAAACTGCTTTTAACATTTGTAATAAACAGTTGCTACAGTTTATACTGAAGGTAAATGAAGCACTAAAGTGCTTATGTCATTGAAAAACTCAGATGCTAGAGTGTATACCATGCACAGAGCACTGCAGTGCTCACATCTGTGTTTAAAAAAGAAAAAAACAAAAAACAAAAAAAATTATTTTAAACTGTAGCAAACGTCTTGCTACAAAAAAACAAGCAGATGCTACAGTTTATATCTCATACACAGAGCACTACAGCACTCAGATCTGTCTTTAAAAGAAAAGAAAAAAAAAAACAACTATTTTTTTTTTCTTTTAAACTGTAGCAAGCAGATGCTACAGTTTATGCACAAGCAGCACAATGCATTAAAGTGCTTAAGTTGTGCAACAAAATTCCATCCAGCCCAGTAAACGTTACTTAACAAGACCGAGTCCTTTCTTCCATTCAGAATTCTGAAGAAGTCCTTACTTTGAATTGACTAAAATGCTCAGTTTTGTAAATTAAAGGTTACCATGTTGGATGGAATTTGATTGTTTTATTCATCTGTAAATAAATGTTAAATAAAATAATAAATAAATAAATAAATTGGCAATTTCAGGGGATTTTGAACTGCGTGCTGATTTATGTAAAAAAAAACTTTAGTTTAAATTGTATTACACAATTACAACGGTTTATACCACCTATGGAGTGGTACAGCACTCAGATTTGTCTTAAAAATGAAAGAAACACAAAAAAAATTATTTTAAACTGTAGCAAACTGCTTACTATATTTAGCCCCCACACACACAGAGCACTACTGCTCTTGGCTTTGACTACAAATGCGATAGCATCATTTAAAAAGTGGAATGTACTATTAATAAAGAGTGATTAGAATCACCTAATTGCACTCCCTAACACTTTGAACCCAGGGCATCTGCCTCCTTTGTCCAGCCATAGATACTACTAGGAACAATAACACATATGTCACCATTTTTGACTTAGATCAACATGATTTTGTAAAAGGTAGATCTATATTGACAAGTTTATTAAATTTTTTTTATGATCAAATCACTAAGGTCCTGGATATAGGTTTTTTATGTGAAGTAATTTTACTAGACTTAGCCAAGGCCTTTGACTCCCTTCCTCACCATGTAATCTACCAAAGCCTTATCAAGGCTAAGGTCAATATATTCCTATTAAAATGTATTATGTCATGGTTAGCCAATAGATGCCATACATGGCATAAACTCCAAATCTCTTCCTGTGCATCTTTGAGTTACGTAAGGCTTGGTTCTTGGACCAACATTATTTAATATTTGTCTTCATTCCTATATTTAAGTAGTATTGGATAAATAAGTATACAGATGGCTGTAAGATTGGGCTCATTGCAAATGAATCTGATATTGAACATTTAAAATTCTTACATGATGCAGATCAATGACTGGACACAGTTCACTCACCTGTGTACCTACTAGAGCATCCACCAAAGGAGGTAATGCAATATATAAAGACCTGAGAATAACTGTAACTTCTAGTGCTTCCTTTGCTCAGCCAAGTAATAAACTGTGTAGCTGTAAATACCTCAATTTATTTACAATTCATTATCTATAACCATGGTAAATTATTATTTGCCTACAAAGTCTTTCATGAGTATAGTTTACAATCTATCTGGATGGAACATAAAAATGTACAACTCTAGTTTAACACAGATACATCAGGCTACAAGGTTTGATTTAGGTACTATGAGAACACAACTATATCACTCTCACTTAACACAAGGATTGGTGATAATATGGAATAAATTAGCACTTCATATTAGAGACAGTAAACAATTAGAATCCTTTTAGAAACAGCTGGATTCATGGCATGGGGACAGATTGTTCAATCCAGAAATCTTGGAGTCAATGTTACTAGACAGCCATAAGATCTTAACACTGGTACTCATCTTATGAACTTGCCTTGATGTAAAGCAGTATTACTTGTGCTGTAGAGTCCTGAACTTAAAATATGCAGCTTTTGCTCTTGTAAATTAACATTTTAGAATCATCAGTACCTTAATGCTGACACACACACACACACACACACACACACACACACACACACACACACACACACACACACACACACGCACACACAGGCACATAAACCCCTACCCAGGTACCTTTTGAAAGTCTGAAGAAGGTAGGTGAAGTCATCATAACAGAGAAAATTTAAATGCGATTAGTGGACATATACAGTATATACTAACTATAAAACTGCAGGATCTTGGCATATTCCCTCTTCTCCAAGATACAACATCTTAAGAGTTATTATATGTAAGTACCAGGGGTGTCAAAGCACAGCCCTCCATCTGTAAGGATACAGGGGGTATAGAGTTCCCCTACAAAAATTATTGAGTTCACTGTTTTTTTGCAAACAATCACAACTTAATAGTGTAATATTTAAACTTTAAACACTATTCGTGCATTTCTGATAGCAAATCTCCCCCAACAAATATGAGTTGTTTTACTGCTTTTGCAACTGCTTGAAAAGCAGCTTAATAAGTGTGATGAAATATTTATTTCAGTTTGGGATATATGAGTTAAACATAACATATGGCTTGACAAAGGGAAATTTGTAGTTCATGCTATCCCTGTATATTTGTGTAAATACATTGTCAATTTACATTTATATATCTTCCATCCTTCTCAACCTGCAGCATTGAAAATAGGCACAGAGGCCCTTGAAAAGTAGGCCAACCCAGCTGAAAATCTAGACATCTAATTAGCATAACATTTGAATAGCAAATAGCACATAGCTATTTTTGCTTCTGGTAAAATGTGGGATACTATTCAGGAACACATTTAAAAAACAGAAAGTGACAAAAATGATGGAAGTATATAATCACATTATCAGAGACAGTGGAAAATGTGTAGACTGTAATGAACTGTGCTGCAAAATTCTACTACATAAGGTAATTTATTTTTGCTTCTGAAAATGGGGATGTAAGACGTGTCCTCTTTCTTTAAATTATTAGTGTTACTAGTACATTGGTCATGTAGTGTTGTTTTCTATATACTAGACATCTTCAAAAATCAAATGTGATGAGCAGGAATCAGAAAATTGTGTGAAGGGTAAATCAAACATGAAAAAAAAGTGAAATGCATCCAAAAATAAAGGCAATCCAGAACGTTCACGTCAGGTCTGATGTCACACCTATGACCCAGAGGGTGAAGGACTAACAAGAAGCAGAGTACAAAGGATTAGTCCAGATAAAATCACTTCAGCAAGCAAATCTAGGCGACTCTCTCTCTCTCTCTCTGGTGCCCTTTCTATAGGAGGAATAAAGACTCCTTTTTCAGATTTTAAATCCAAAAATAGGGACATATTAAATCAGGCCTGAAAATAGGAATATTCCTCCAACAAGAACAAATAAGAGGTTCACCATTTACAGTAGTGTTATACTTAATGCACATTTGCCCTTAGATCTCACAGGGTTAAGCATATAACAGTTCATACATTTCCAAATGTTATGAAAGTGTAGCCAACTAGAGAGCTTGGACATTAGGCATAATGCTCTAGCTGGTATGTAGGATGGGATTTCTTTGTAGTCTGAAATTGATTAAAGGTTTGATTATGTTGGACAGTCCTTTAATAGAGATTTATTCTGAGAAGCGTTTATGGTTTCTCTTAGTTTCTTCTTTAATCTGCTGTGTGGAGTACTGGAAAAAGGTGTATGTGGTTGTACTGTTGTAGTGCTTTTCAAGTACTAAAGTATGTAAAGTGAATATGGCCATGCAAATGAATGTAATTCAAAGCTTTATACATACAAGCTTTGCGCTAGGCTAGATAAGGATATGACATTTATATTTTTTACTTACAGAATTCACTGGAATTTGACTTGTGTGCTAACATTGGTAGCAATGATGTTAAGTAGATTTGTATGCATTTTTGCAGTGTTGTTATACTGCTGTTGGAAGCAGTGCCTTCCTTTCTAAATATAGAAAGTGCTACATACAAAAGAAATGAAAATCCATGCCATTTATTAACATTTCTTTATGAGGCAGCATTCTTTTTTTAAATATGTCTGTTGTTTTTGCTATTATTAAGAGGAATTAATAAATTTACTCAAAACTGGAAAGCAATTTTAGCCAGTCAGGATCACAGGAGAAAAATGAACTATAGCATGTTAGGCAATAGCACTTATAAGCTGTCTCATATTACTTTGATTGGGGCTGTAATATAAATAATGGTTAATGGTGTACATGGTCAAAAAAGTGCACTAGATCATTGATTGTGTAAGGGTTTCACTTACCACATCCCTGTTTTTTTATCTTTTTTTTGTCCCTGTGCTCTGATACTCAACAAGCCATTCTTTATCAGGAAAAGTCCATTCATTCCCTTATATGCCAGATGAACTCAGTACGATACAGGTCTAACAGGTGCCCTGGGAAGCCATCAGTCAGTCAGCCGTGAGGGTTGCTTGTGCCTTAGCAAACAACTGGCAACTCTCAGTGTAATATTACTGTTATTATTATTATAACCCTAACCCCACTCCTGGGAGTGATATGAGCTCCTGCATGACTGTTGGGACAACTTCGGGCCTTCAGCCCGAGGAATATCTGCTCCTTTGCATGCAGTGGCAAGGCTACCATCATAAGCTTGGGTGGCCACAGCCCATGTCTCCCCTGTACTGCCTTTGCTACTTCAGGCAAGCTTCTGCTTGCTCCAAAGCATCAGCAAAACATCCAGGAATCACTCCCCTTCTTCCCAGGATGGGCACATCCATCCTTCTCTGTATGCTCCCTTTAGTACCTGAACCACCACTTGAAATTGGGTCTCCTGGGTTGTATTCAGGACTTTATCACTCAGCATCAAAGAGTTGGCTCCAAGTCCGTGCTAACATAATGCTGTTACTTTACACTGAGTTTGCAGTTATTTGGGGATACAGGGACTACTAGGGATTTGTTTCAATTCAAATACAGTCTGATCTGCTAGACTGTATATTTTGGTATACTAACCAAACAGTGATGGAAAAACGTGGTATATAAGAAGACCATATTATCTTTGTCTCCAATATAATGTGACCTTTGAGTTAGAATACAACAGTACAGTGGTGCAGCGATTAAAGTTGTTTTCTTACAGCAAGAGGTTCTACGGTTCAATTCTCAGCAAGGGTGCCTTCTGTATGGAGTCTGCATGTCCTCCCTGCATTCGTGTGGGTTTCCTCCTGGTGCTCCAGTTTCCTCCCACATTCCAAAGACACACATCTGTAACATTTCTCCCTGGGCCTCCACTGAAAATAGACTTTGTCCTATTGGGAATTTTCTGGTCAACAAATGTTAAATAAATCAATAATTAGTTAATGAGAATGTGGGATGCACACCCCCTAACACTGGAAGTGGGCAGGGAATGTGTAGTAAAACACAGATTCTTTCCTGAAGAAACATATATTCTTCTTTCAAGATGCATTTTATGGACATTCCCTATGAATTATGCAAAGCTGAAGCTTCCCTGTTTTAGTATGTAATAGTTGATATTATGCAGTTTGACACAAACTTGTCAATTATATGTATTATGCCAATCTTAAATCAACCTTAATGTACTGTCACTCATTATAATCTCCACTGCCAGTGACCAAAATGTTTTTGTTTAGCCTGTAAGAAAAAAATAAATAACCTAACCACAAGTAACCCCCCACTCCAGACCTAGTGAGGATATGTGGACTTTACATAGAAGACACAATCACTGGGAACCATACCCAGCAACACTAACTACTGTACTACTGTTGACATGATATGCAAGCAATAATGCCTAGCAGGATGATCATTTATCGGAAATAATGGACCACCTAGGGATGTTGTGAGGCCTGAGGCAGAGACAGATGTAAAAATGCATACACACAAAAATACACAGACATGTGCATGCACACACACACACACACACACACACACACACACACACACACACACACACACACACACACACACACACACAGCAGTGGGTTTACAATCACGTTCTTTACTGTCTTCACTTCAGATGTCTCATTGTGATCAAATGAATGAAAAAATGCATACAGTGCAAAGGAATGCACCTTCAGCCCATGCCACCTCCTGTCTGATTTTGTAGAATGTCTATGATTTGCTTCGTATTTCTGCTCTGTGCCTTAAAACGCTGATTTTTCATACTTCTTATTGTTCAGAAAAAATACTTTCTAAGTAAATGAGTGCGATATTTAACACTTTCAGTGATTTTTTTCTTCCAACACTCATTATTATTGGCTTTATCCCAAATTTGTTCAGCAAAAAAGTTGAGCATAGTCTCTTCTCTCTGTCTCTCTCTCTCTTACACACACACACACACACACACACACACACACACACACACACACACACACACACACACACACACACACACACACATTCTTCTAATGCAGATAACTGCATTTGTTTTGTTTTATTTATGTTCCAGCCTCATTAAACATTTTTAAGCACTGTTAAGTATGAGAGGGTTGAGAAAATAGCAGCTCTTGTGATTTCTTATTGAAATTACTTTTTTTCTTTAAGTTTAATTTCTTATTTCTTTAAATGATGCTTGTTAAACTGACATGTTCTTAGAACAAATACATAACAGCCTTTTGCATTCAGTCCATGCTTCAAGGCAGCTTAATATGCTGCTAATAAGTTGCGAACTTGAAACAGGGCTCTCCCTGTACATTAATACCCTATTGAAGGGTATTGATTTTGCAATCCACAATTTTCTAACATCATGTAAGACATTGCTAATCAGGAACTTCAGACTACATAAAGACATGGGGCCAGATTTCAAAGCAGCTGCTCTCAGTGTAAGTGATTTACTCTTGTGTAAGCTTGCCCTGATTCTGAAAGGCTTGCTCTTGGTGTAAGTGACTTACTTTGGTGTAAGGCCTATCTATAAATGCCTAACACCAGGGTCTAACTTTCAAAAGATCTACTTCCAGTGTAAGTGACTTTATTTGAGTATTGGAGTGTACTTCACTGAAGTAAGTCTTGTCCCCCTGCAAAAGAGCTTCCCTTTAACTTTGTTTGGTAGGTTGAATCCCGAGCAGTTTAAATTCATAAACTGAATACTTGACAAATTAGACATAAGGGATTAGTAGATGAAGTAAGAGAGACTGAGGTGAAGGCAAGGGGACATGAATATGAGACTGTGTGAAGCAATAGGTGACTCAGAGAGTGGTGATAATTTTTTATTTGAGCAGTTGAATGGACAGTGACCGTACAAGCTATTTTGCATTAAATTATAATCTTTATCTAACATTTTATCTTTGAATGAGTTTACCCTTTTATTACACACAGTAAGCTTCCTATTTACCTCTTTAGAAGGAACATTTCTCTGCTAAGCATTATATTTGTCTATGTGAAATAAATCATATATGGTTCATAGATTTAGACTATGTTAGCTGCCCTTGTGGGCCTGTTTTAGCCTAGCCAATGTTCCTCAAAAGTGACAATCTAACCCTACACTTTGCATTTGTGAGGTAAGCACCTTAACCATTATGCCAACCCCCAACTGCTGATTACTTTAAAATTGATTAGATTAACATAATTTGCATCTGTCCTTGTTTTGTGGTTGACCCCATGTGTAAATCTTCTTGTTAATTACGTAGCGTGTATTCAGTCACCAAATTATATCATGACACCTGTAGTTTCAGATGTTCTTCACATACATTATACTGGCTGATCTTGTAATTTCCTTTTGCTGTGCTTTGAATAAACCTATTTTTTTCTTGCGGATAATATTCCATGATGTCAAAATCAGTGGTACAACTGTATTATCACTATGCACATAATGGGTTTACTGTTTGTTATGACGCGTGTGTAAATTCTGGGATTTATATCCCTGTACTATGTATTTGTAATTTAGACGTAAACTTAGAAAAAAAAAGAGTAATGATACTAACATTGACTATTTTTGCATTCTTTGACCATGTTTCTTGGGCTGTCTCTTGTACATTGACATGGTCTGTCTTTTGACAGGTTAACAAACAGTTAACATCATTATTAAGTGCATAATGTAGACTGCTCCTTCTCCACCCTTGTTTCAGTCCTTCTCTGTAGCACACACGTCACTTCTTTATGCCCAGTGCAGGAAATGGCCATACACACAGGAAACCACTGAGCTTGACATCTTAAGAAAATGAAAGCAAATCTCCCTGAAGTCAATGTTTTGTTAACTCTCTGCTTCCAGGCACATATGTTTTTTGGGTCATTTACTTCTGTGATCAAATCAGGATGTAAATAAAGGAAGGCTGCTTAATCTTCAGCATGTGGCAAACAGAGCTAAATCTGGGAGCATAAGAGACTTTAAGTATTCACAATTCCATCCTAGAGAGCCTTATATTAGTGTTAAGGTTCAGATGCTTAGTAAACAGGTTATTTGCAAATTAGATACAGAACTGTGAAGATGCTATAACATTCACTTAATAGATGTGATGTCTAGCTACATGTGACTTTTTTGTGTGTTTGTGTGTGTACATATGTGTGTGTGTAGATATATATATATATATATATATATATATATATGTGTGTGTGTGTATATATAGATATATATATATATATATATATATATATATATACACACACACACACACACACACACACACACACACACACACACACACACACACACATACACACACACACACACGTGCACGCACACACCTATGTATACAGTGCAGCTGTGTCATAACAGTAGATGTTCTAAGAAATCACTGTTGCAGTAGCCTAAGCTGTTTGGGGTATATCCTGCCTAGGATATGACCACTGGTCAACTTTCAAAGCTATAAGGCACTTTACATACATTTAACTCAAGGGATCAAACAGAGCTACATAAAGAGAGTAGTTTGGGCACCTAAAGCTTCATAACTGTTCTGCCTTAAGTAGGGAGGCTGTAGTTCTGAACGGAAAAATGATAGGACAGAAAAATGCAACAGTAAAACACATGTAACTATACATGCAAGAGTATATATACACACACTGGCTATGCATAAAAAAAAACAAGTGGGCTGGAAGGATTGGCTGTCAACTGCAGCAGTGATCTATTAGAACATCAACTGTTGTGGTAAGTTTACTTAAGCAACTGTACTATGTTCAAAATTAGATCACTGCTGCAGTAGTCTAAGATATTTCAGTAGATTAACATGGCTTAGGAAGATACAGGGAAGAAGAGGAAGGAATTCAAGGATCCAGGAGCCCCTAGAGAATAGACCTAGCAAAGCTTATGTCAGTGTTTTGTAAAGGTATGTACAGAGGACCAAGTTGCTGCCTCTAGAATACTTCTAGAATACTTCTAGAATCCACAACTTTCCAGAAAGCCACAGTAGAAATCAAAGTCCAGGTAGTGTGTGCCCCAGGCCTTCCTGGAAGTGGCTTGTTATGGAGAAAATAGCAAAATGAAATAGCAAAAGACAGTCATCTAGTCTGCTTTGACACTTGCCCTTTTATCTTACCTTTTCTTACCTTCACAGAAGATAAATAGCAGATTGGCTCTCCTGAAGTATTTTGTTCAGTCCAAATAGTACCTGACCTGACTGTTGGCATTCCGAGTGTGCAGGATTCTTTCTTTCTTGTTTTAGGTTTTGGAAAGAATACAGATAATGTGATACATTGGCCGAAGGTAAACTCTGAAGCTTATAAGGAGGGTATGTTCTCAAAAAAACTCTGTCCATGCAGAAAATGAGGTAGGGTGGCTCGTGGCAGGGGCACTATCCTGGAAATCAGGCATCTTAACCTAGCTATGTGGAAAATATTCACAGACTCCTTCTTCAGATACCAACAAGAGTGGTTTTCTCTTGCCCATAGTGGACAACCCTACAGCCACAGAGGACAAGTATAACTACCACTACTTAGCTTAGTGACTTTCTGATGAGCTACATTAGAGGGACCAAGAGACATCAATGAGTGGTCTGAGAAATCAAGTCCTGCTGCCTGTGTGTGTGTGTGTGTGTGTGTGTGTGTGTGTGTGTGTGTGTGTGTGTGTGTGTGTGTGTGTGTGTGTGTGTGTGTGTGTGTGAAATGATAGCATAAACAACTGGTCAGGACTCATATTATATTACTAACTCATGAGTCTTAATCAGTTGAAAATACTAGAGTGCTACACTAAATAATTGAAAGATAATGGGCAGGATTCACGAAACCTCCGTGTAAGAGTTAATATGTCTTACACAGAGGCTGCAGTTAAACGGTGTGACGTCAGCATGCCATGCATATTCATGAGGGCATGCTGAATCACACCCTAGGCTAACACGGTCCATGTAGGAAAGTAGGGGGTGTGTCCGCATGGCGAGTTCTGCAAAGGGACACGCCCCCAGAAGAGTCAGAGTCCTGAAAGTAAACTCCCACGAGCGAGTCCGCGGAAATGTCAAGAAACACAACACCACACATGCCCCCACAGACTATAAACCCAACTGTAATGTAAAATGTAAAAATAACAGTTTAATTTTTTTTTATAATTTCAAAAAATGTTTGCCCGTAGTTGCGCTCGTTTATGCGGGTGTGCCCTCCGCTCAGCCACAGTTAGCAGTCATTGAAAAGCATATAAGATCTAAATATGCAAATTAAGCCAAGTAGCAATAGCGTAGCAGTAGAGACGTTGGCCAAAGAGGAGGTAGTCACGGTTCGAGCCCCAACAACATCATTTTCTATTTTTAGTGAAATAAGCATGAAACAATCCCCTGACATATATGTATATATATATAACTATAATTTAAGTAAAATGTAATGAAATGGGCCATGTATTTTTGAAGAAATCTGACACAATAAAATAAAAAAAAAATTTATAAGTGCCCATAGCTGAGTAGCACTCTAACAAGCTGAGTATGACTGCCCGCAGGGGAGCAGCGGTTTAACAGGTGTAATATGAGTGCCCGGAGTTTAGCAGCACTTTATCACGCGTAAAATGTGTACCCGTAGCTGAGCAATGCTTCACACAGCATAATATGTGTGCTCATAGCCAAATAACGCATTACCCAGCGTAAGCCGTTTGCGCAGAGCTGCGCAGCGCGCCAACTGGCTTACCGACGAGCAACATTGAGCAAGCTGTATCAAAACTGCCTTTACACAGACACACCTTCTAGCCTGTCTAGACAGTAGTAAAATAAAAAAAAGCAATGCCCAGGCTCGAACCCAGGATACTGTGCACCACAGTCAAAGTACTAAACCACTAAGCCATGACAGTTGTACTGAGAAATGCAGTATTAGCATATATATAGAAATGAATGGAAATAGAAGCATGACAAAGCAGTTTTTTAAGCTGATACACTTCCAAAATGGCCATTCACAGATAAGTGCGGGAAAACCGGCATATATAAGCCCCATAGGCGGGAATACACAGCATAACTGATTGTGGAACCCATTTGCAGTCAGGATGACAGGTGTAGGAGAGGGCAGTCGCTTCCGAGCACAGAGGTGGGGTGTTGAGGAGTCCAAATATATGGTTTGGCTCCTAGTCCACGATCATGAGGCTCAACTCATGCAGGGCCAGGTTCCCTGGGGTGCGTACAAGGCAGAGGTGTGGAACCGGTTGGCACATGATCTCACCAGTGCCACAGGCATAAGAGACATAAGCAGGACCAACTGAACCGTTGGATCCAGGAGGCCTGGCAAATGCCCAATGCCCCACTACTGAGTAAGTATCCATGTAATTAAGTATGTAAGAAATTATCCTAGCCAATATTATGGAGATGTATGTTCCAATATTACTTCATTTATATTACAGCTGCAGGTGTGCGTTCTGTGCATTGGCGAGCCTATGATGATAGGTTGGTGTGGTTGCGCCACCAGGCAGGTTAGTAATTATTTTGCTGGAATTGTTTTAGAATATACGTGAGACAGCTTGTAAAAGAGTTCAGTGTTGTTACATATGAATAAAGTTCAAATAGGACTAGAAGAAAGATTCTGCTAGTACTGTATGATTAGATAAGTGATGCAGCCTGTAATCCAGAAATAAAAATTAAACAAGTCTGAAATAGAGATTTTCCACCTGTATTGTAGTATCAGATAACTTGCTTCAGCCTGAAAATTACTGGTAAACAATCTACAGATGATAGACATATGTCAAATACATCCCCTTTTAAAATCTGACATATGAAAAAAGTGAGTCTTTTGGAAAGGATTGTTGTAACCAAGTAAGAAATGTTAATAACACCTAGAATTAAGTACCATCTTGAATTGCAAAAATAAAACAAGTGAGATTGTGAGAAAGAGATATGAATCGACCAAGAAAGCTGTAATAAGTCTTGAATAAAGTTATACTGCAGTCAGTACATAATGAAATGAATGAGACAGCCACAACCAAAGAGTGAAATGTTTGTAATAAAGTACTGAAGGTGGAATGTGTCTGTCCCACAATTTGGATATGTTACTCTACCCTTGCAATATGGAGATAGTATGGTTGTATGAAATACTGAACATCTACAGTTGTCTAGAGCCATATAAATCAAATGTAGCAGGATGCTGTACCTGAACACAGCCAGATATGAATGTGTATGAATAAAAACGCAATGTATATTAATGTAGCAGTAACATTCCCATCACCAACATTCCTAAGGTTACATATAGGAAACTGTACTAAGACATGTATGGTATATATATCTGCATCTACTAGAAATGTACAGCATATGTATAGGTAGTTGAAGTTGTTAATGTAATATTTCTTCACCCTAACCTATTTTCACAAATAATGCCATTCCACACCAAACTGGGTATGTGTATTCACAATTAATTCCCATGGACATTTGTCCTGTAGGTTCATACATATTTGCATGTACGTTGATGCATGTGCCCTGTTCACATATCCAAACCTGATGGCCTGTTGCCATCAATCAACCCTGCATGCTGTTGGATTGTGTACTGTTGTTCAAAATATGCATGTGTTATGCTTGCTGTTCAATGCTTGGAATTCATGGGTGTTTGGTTAATGGGAATACTGATGCATCCTGTTACAACTAATTTTGAATGGTATTGTTTGTTACTAACCCAAAATGTCATAAAATATTGCTAAACATAGGACAACAGGGAAGGTGGGTTCCAGCGGACCCACCTCTCCCACCTCAGCTGGCGAGTGCACCTGGCACTAGTGCCCAGGCCGGAACCTCCTCCAGTGCCCCTGTGCCACCTTCGGGTGGAAGCGCTGCAGGGGATGAGGCTCGTCCCCCGTCTGCAAGCATGGCCGGAGGAGAATGTCCACTCACCCTCCAAAGTGTCTGGTCTGTGGTGCATAGCGAGATCAGGCATTCTGTGCTTGAACCCCTACACCAGCTTGAGGCACGGGTGGCGCAACTCACGGGTGTGCCTGCCCATCCTATACAGGCCCCAGCACAGCCCCGTCCTGGCCTGTGAAGGTGCAGTGGCAACTGCTCATGGGTGGGGATCTCAGTTCCACTGTTGCCATCTGTGGGCTCATGGGCTCGCGATATCCAAACATCCATCCCCATCAATTGTGTTTACCCACCCCTGTATGTGTCTTGTTTGTCTTGTCTGTTAACCTCCCCAACCTACCTCCCCAAATATACCTACTTCCTGTACCTCACATTCCACTCTCACCTGAAAAAAAATAAAAAAAGGGCATTCTGTTCCCGCAAAAAAATTACGCCCCATACATAGCTGCCCATTTTGCAGACATGTCTGCTGGACATGTGAACTGGTAATTACAATTGGCTGTACAACATATTTTGTTGTCCTCACCCCTCTCTCAGGGGTGGAAGGTTTTAAATTTCACACCAAATTACACACATATGCACAGCTGTTGCTGATAAAGAAATGGGCAGCTATGGGCCTTTCCTACATCCTTCCTGTAAATCCTGATCTTGTTTTCCTACTATCCTACCCTCTTTGTGCCCCCTTTTTCACCACTTTCCTATCTCCCCATTTTCTTATCTTTAAAAGAAATTAGCGTGGGTGTGCTCGAGAGTAAGCACTTTTAAGCAGTAGTCAGTGGGTGTGTGCTTGTGTGCACTTAGCTAAGCGTGTGTGCGCAAAGCTAAGTGACAGTGCACATCCGTGAGCACCGCGCAAACCAGCGCTAACACGCTTACAACTGCTTAAAAGTGCCTTAGTCACTCTGCATGGCAAGGCCTGTAGTCTGCTCAGCAGCAAAATAAAATTCCTCTGTCAGTCTCGAACCCAGGACCTTGGAAACACTAGTCTGCATGACTTATCACTAAGCTATGACTGATATGCAAGAACTTGGTGCTGAAAGCAATATATCATGAAATAGAAGGACGGAATGTAAAGGGAATATAGGAAGGCTATTACACAAAGCTTGTTTCTTGTATCTTTACTGGCAATTCTTATAGGTTCATAGGTTCATAGGTTCATACTAGGCTATCTGCCCAAGGGCATTTATAAGCCTAGCCCATAGTTATGTGGCTTTCGCCACCCCTTTAGTTTGAATAAAAACTATGCCTATCATTTTGCTGTGCCTCTGTCAAGCAGTGACACTGAAGTAATCCCTGGGGTATATCTGCAATCTCCCATCCATTGGTCAAGATTCCTCTTGAACAAGGCCAGAGAGGTGCTCTGCCTCACATGTACTGGGATTTTGTTCCACAGCATAGGGAGTCTCTGGGTGATGAATCTGTCCCTCCAGCACGTTCTATTTATAGCCGTGTCAAGGTTTAAGTCTCCCGCCCTTGTGGTTCTGAGGGATCTAGATTTTTTGAGGTGAAGCATATTCATCAAATCTGGGTTTGACATGGCCTTATATGTCAGGCACAGGTCACCTCTGAGCAAGCGGTATGAGACTGAATAGAGCTGGAGTTCTTTCAGTCGGTCAGCATAAGACATATTTTTGAGACCCTTTATCCTTTTGGTGAGGAACTTTTGGGGCCTTTCAAGCTGCAGCAGGTGTCTGGTCAGATACATTCGACGGGCATTGTACTCAATCATAGGTCTAATGAGTGATGAGTACAGGGGGACGATGACCTCCCTTGATCTAGATGTGAATCCCTTCATGATCAGGTGGGCGATATAGAAATGTATTACATTAGTGTGATAAGAGAAACAGCCATGCTAGTAGGTAATAATGTGACAGTAGCACCTTGCAAACCCCACACACTATCAGAGCAGGATAAACACCGCCATATTTGAATAGGTACAAGACCAGACCTCCCAACTGTGACTGATTTACAGGGATGTTCCTGATTTGCAAACAGATGTTAACTGTGCCCCACTGACTCCCTGTGAAATGTACCAACAGTAGGCAGAAAGGTGGGGAATCCCATATAATGGTAACTGTCAATAAGTTAAAGTAGACACTACTTGCATGTCAGAAATGGTGTAGTAATACATATGCTCAAAATTCCCCACAGTCACAACTGCAGAATACCTGAAATATATCACGGGTGTATCCCACTGATATGTACCATTCCCTGTGGCTGCTCAAATATGCACCTGAGAGTATCTGAGGCCTGCAAGTGTCAGAAACTCAAAGGCATATCAGCCTGTCTGCTGTCACACACTGTGTTAATAGCTGTAGAATTGCTTCCACAAGCACACCCTCATGTAGGAGTACAACCCAGAAATATCAAAAGATGTAGCCATCTAATAAAATAAGGACAGTATAGCAGTTTACAAGCACTGCATATGCCTGATATTCATAACTGTTAGTACAAAGTACAAGGCCCCACTACTGCTCAGCAGCAAAATATGATACCCTTGTAGGTGTCAAACCCCACACCTTGGCCTTACCAGACTGCATGCAGTACCCCCAAACCACACCAAACATATAAGAAATTGCAGCTGAAAGAAATATATCATGCATTACAAGGACTGAATGTAAATGGAAAATAGGAAAGCGATAGCAACACATTCCAGGAAAGACACATAGCAGGCCTTCAAGGAGTGAATGTAAAGGCTAAATAGTGAAGCCATAGCAACAAATTGCAAGAGCTACTGTTGTATACCAGTTAATCCACAAGTCCCACAGGAAAGTACATACTCCCATGTAAACAGTATTAGTATTATTAGGTGTGAGTTAACATACACACTGAGAAGAATGAACTGGAAGAAGCAACAGTCAGGTTTCAGTACAACATGCATTTCAGTGCCTACAACACAGCCTTAGATATGAGAGACATACCAACCTTTTGACTCACAGAACAGTATCCACAGCAAACCAGCATGGTCCCCACCTTGTAAAACTGAAAGGGCTACGCCTACCTAACCTAACATTTAATAGCACTGTCCTGAAATCACAGTGAGAACTGCAATTACCACACAGCAGGCTGCATGCAATTAGTAAATGCTGGCTTACAACTGGAGCAGAGGCCATCACATGCACATGTGCAGATACCTACAAAAGCAGCCTGTACTCCCAGTCCACACATGCAATAATATCATTGCAGCAACTGGAGGGAGAGAGAGAGAGAGAGAGAGAGAGAGAGAGAGAGAGAGAGACCAAAAAAAAAAGAAAAAGAAATACAAATAAAAAACCATCAAGACAGCAGCAAGCCAGCAGCAAGCCATACAGCAGCAAGGCAGCAAGCCAGCAGCAAGCCATACAGCAGCAAGGCAGCCAGCCAGCAGCAAGGCACACATACAGCAGCAAGCCGTACAGCAGTAAGGCAGCAAGCCAGCAGCAAGCCATACAGCAGCAAGCCATACAGCCAGCAGCAAGGCACACAGCCAGCAGCAAGCCATACAGCAGCAAGGCAGCAAGCCAGCAGCAAGCCAAACAGCAGCAAGGCAGACAGCCAGCAGCAAGGCACACAGCCAGCAGCAAGCCATACAGCAGCAAGGCAGCAAGCCAGCAGCAAGCCATACAGCAGCAAGGCAGACAGCCAGCAGCAAGACAGCCAGCCAGTAGCAAGCCATACAGCAGCAAGGCAGCAAGCCAGCAACAAGCCATACAGCAGCAAGGCAGACAGCCAGCAGCAAGGTACACAGCCAGCAGCAAGCCATACAGCAGCAAGGCAGCAAGCCAGCAGCAAGCCATACAGCAGCAAGGCAGACAGCCAGCAGCAAGGCACACAGCCAGCAGCAAGCCATACAGCAGCAAGGCAGCAAGCCAGCAAGCCAGCAGCAAGCCATACAGCAGCAAGGCAGACAGCCAGCAGCAAGGCACACAGCCAGCAGCAAGCCATACAGCAGCAAGGCAGCAAGCCAGCAGCAAGCCATACAGCAGCAAGGCAAACAGCCAGCAGCAAGGCACACAGCCAGCAGCAAGACATACAGCAGCAAGGCAGCAAGCCAGCAGCAAGCCATACAGCAGCAAGGCAGACAGCCAGCAGCAAGGCACACAGCCAGCAGCAAGCCATACAGCAGCAAGGCAGCAAGCCAGCAGCAAGCCATACAGCAGCAAGGCAGACAGACAGCAGCAAGGCACACAGCCAGCAGCAAGCCAGCCAGCAGCAAGGCAGACAGCCAGCAGCAAGCCATCAAAAAAAGCAGTCAGAAACAAAGGTAATGTACACTACATAATCTAATAATCTACATACTGTGAACCCTCCATGTGTGTTAGCAGTCTGTATCTATATGTATATGAAGATGTGCATAGGGCAAGGGACATACTGCAACTGTTAGTGCACATATCAATGTAAGTTGTAGTACAACGTACAATGTAGGTTGTACAGTAATGGATGTTTAGAAGTATGTTAGTGTGTGTATTTGTATGTGTAAATAAAAAAGTATATATATATATATATATATATATATATATATATATATATATATAATATACATATATGTGTACATAGATAGAGAGGTATGTATAAATAGACATATATAGATAGATAGAATATGTATATACATATATATGTAATAGACACATACATATCTAGATATATATAGATACATACACATATACAGACAGACATATACAGACAGATATAAATGTCTAGAGATATGTATGTATATGAATATCTCTCTCTCTCTCTCCCTTCCTCTCTCTCTCTATATATATATATATATATATATATATATATATATATATATATATATATATATATATATATATATATATATATATATATATATATACTGAGAGAGGCACATGTGTGCAGATGTATTGCAACAGGTGCCTGGTGACAAAAGCATGGACTGAACACCAGTGTGGATACTGGAGTACCATACCCCATTCCAAAACACTATGCCATATGAGTCACCCTGTGTAACTGTTTGACAGGAGCAAGTACAGTCACATTACGTGTCCCAAGGGGCAGGGTAGCATAACACTATGCTGCCCTAGGCCCAGGGCTAATAGCATAGTACCTACCTATGACACAATACACACACATATGTACTCATTGCAATACCAACTATGTGAGGTGGGATGAGTGTGCCACTGACTGTGTGCAAGGTCTGTAATGGTGTGATTGCTCAGCATGACTTTGTGTCTGTCATGGTAGTGTGTGTCCTCGGTGTGAGGCCAGAGAAAGCTGTGTCAGTTATTGGGATACAAACATACTACATTGCCATATGTTGTGCTGTGGTTTCCTGTATATGACTGCGGTGTAGGTAGGGGTATGGCAGCAAAGACTAGGGTGCATTACCACTGAAACTGTAACTGTGCATTGCATGCATTGCATGGGATGACAATATTCCCCATCCATTAGCTTGATACATACCCCCAGTGTGAGGTTGTGCATTGGAACTCAAACAGTGTGCCGAGTGCTGGTGTACACTAGTTTGTTGTATGGAGTGTGGCAGGCACTGTCACACAGTTGTTGGCTGAGCACTGATATGTGTTAATTTACATGTGTATCCCCTGATAGACAGACAGATGCTATAAATGGCAGTTCAGTGATAGCAGTACAGTAGAGTATTATCTGTGCCATATTACTTGCTCACATATTTTTCTTTTCCTTCCAGGGCGATGGTGCATCAGCGCAACCCCTGTTATTCGGCTGCAGAGGATGAGGAGATACACCAGAGCCTGGTGCAGGATTTTTCAACACTCTTTTCCCGGACCACCCAGAACCAGCAGGAGAGGGCTGCACTGTGGCAAGACCTTGTCCATCAGGTATATGACATAGGCATGCATAACTGGACATATGAGCAGGTACGCCATCACTGCAGTGATTTAATTAGAAATGTCTGTCAGCATGCATCTGATATCCACAGGCAACAGCTTGCCACAGGTGGTGGGGTACCTATCCATCCCCCCTCACCAGACTGGAGGAGCTCCTCCTAAGTGTTGTGGCCCCAGCCCAAAAACAACATCCACAGACATGTGTAATGATGGAGGCAGGAGCCACACAGCATGTGGACATGGAGTGTGCAGGTAACATGCCACATCTGTAGTTGACTGCTCTCTGCACTAGTAGTTTATGCATGTGTGAGATGTGTACTGTGTGCGTAGCTGTTATCCCGGAAATTCCTGTGCAAGATTGATATTCTCATTATCATCAGTACACCTGTAAAAGCCAACTGTTGTACTACTGTACTGTATCATACTCACAGTATCAATGGCACAGTTGTGCCCACTGACAATAACTGTCTTATTTGTGCAGGTCCCTCTGGAGTAACAGCAAGGCAGCCAATCCATGCTGGTGAGTGTGTAATAACAATACTATTAATACTAATGATAATAATAGTAATAATACCCTCAAACAGATTGTGTATGTGTTGGATTGCAGGTGTGTGTGTGTGTGTGTGTTTGTATCTCATGTATTGAGGAGTGTGCATGTGTGCATGTGCCCATGTGTGCATGTGTACATGTGCCCATGTGTGTATGTGCCCATGTGTGCATGTGTGCATGTGCCCATGTGTGCATGTGTGCATGTGCCCATGTGTGCATGTGCCCATGTGCGCATGTGTGCATGTCTGCATGTGTGCATGTGTGCATGTGTGAATGTGCCCGTGTGCATCTGTGGTAACATTGTGTACACATTGTAAACTGTGTTTCCTGTCTTCCTCTCACAGGTTCTGGTGTTGCTCTGGTGGAGTGCAGCAGGGAACCTGCAGCCACTGCTGGGGATAGTGATAATGATGATACATGTGTAATGGCACAGGGAGGTGTGACAATGTCTGTTGTTTGTCAGCCAATCGACAGTACACAGCAGTCAACCCCATCACTGTGCACAGTCATCCTACCAATACATCCATTGTCACCAATGTCCTTAGCTGAGGGGCAGCATACAATGGGCATTGACCAGGGTAATGTGGTATCAGTGGCACATGCATCCCCTCACAGCAGCCATGGCCAGAGTCCTGACATGGTACCACACAGGAAGATGTCCAGGGGTTCTCGTGGGAGCATCCGTGGTTGTACTGCCCTGTCAGACGTGCCCACAGAGGTCTTTCAACCTCAGCTATGTTCCGGGCTGTAATGCAGACACAGGCACGTATGGAACGGTACACCAGACAGGGTCTGAGGGAGCTTAGAGCACATCACACTGCTATGAATGACACTATGCGTGACGTTGCGGCTGCCATCTGTACTGTCGGCGAGGTCATTGACAGATGTTGGGGGGACACATTAGATCTGTTCCACAACTACATGTCCATTAGCCAGGGCAATGCAGGACGGTTGAGGCGTCGACGTGGACGTATGCCAGCAACATCAGCAGCTGGCAGTCATCGCGGACGACAACAAACCCGCAGCCGCTCCCATAGTGCCAGTACCAGCCCCAGCAATGCTGGGTCTGTGCTGTCATCAGACCACCCTAGGAGACCACGTGCACATGGCTCTGGACAGTCCCAGCAGGGACATGTCTCCAGTCATCAATCAACTGCTTCTGATGACAGTACCCAGTCTGGCTTAGTACCTGATACTGTCCGTAGCACCCCTGCCAGGCACAGGTACCATGTCTGTGGCCAGAGACAGTGATCTGTATGACCTGGCAGGTACAGTCTGTGGCTGTCCAAAAACACCCATATATGGCAGCCATATAGTGGAACTGTGTGCATGCATACACACATGCATAATGCTAACACCTAGGGCTAACACATACACACACACACCGCATCAACATTGCCCCATGTTGTACTGTTGTCCCTCACTAACACACACACACACACATACATATTGATTGGATGTGTCAATGGCAGACTTGGGCATACCAAGTACACACCCTGTGCATATGATGAAACTGTGCCACCTCCTGCAATCTGTAACATTGATGCAGGATGCACAGGGTGACTACATAGAACTGTAGTAATATTATCATGTTGTTAACAGTACAGTGTAATTATATCATTGTGGGTATATCCCAGCATGCCTGATGCATTCACAGTATGATTGTCATTGCAGTTTTTTATAAACCACTGTTAATTACAACAGTGTAATGTCTGCACATCTTTGCATTCTGGTGGTAAGGCTGAAAACACAAACCCACCTACATAGGTAGCACAGGGGAGAAGAAAATGGAAGTATTGATACCCAATGCCAGACATGTAAACCGCAAGATGCATGTAGTCCAAACTCTACTCAGCATGGAGAATGTTGATATCTGTGCAGTAACAGAAAACAGGTTCAAGGCTCCTAAGAGCAACCTAGCACTACCAGGTTACACCTCATACCATGCTTGACAGCCCCAAAACATGGAACTAACTATGAAAGGAGGGTGAGTCTCAATAAATGTCAAGGATACCCACACCCCCAGGTTGTTGCCACAGCATGAAGCATCACAGACTATCCACATGCAACTAACAGTGGATAAAACTGCCTTCCAGTTCATAGCCTGCTACAGACCACCCTCCTAAACCCAGGAAACCCACTTGGCCTACTTAAGAACACATGAATATATGAAGGTGTCTCCAAACACCATTATATTGGGCAACTTCATATACCCACACATAGACTGGGTGCATTACTGTAGCTCCAACATCCTAGGCGAAAGGTTCCTAGAATTCATAAACTCAAATGCTATGGAACAACTTGTTACCACTCCCACAAGAGGGGAAAACATACTGTACCTGATCATCACCAACATGTGGACTCTATGCTCCAGAACAGAAGTGTATCCCTCACTGTTAAGATGACACCATAGAGTAATCTCACTGTATATTCACATACCAACCGCAGCCCCTGCACAGAAAACCACAGTGAAAATATTGTGTAAAGCAAATTCCATGTATTCACATGAGGCAGGCTTCACACATGGGAACTATTTAACGTCACAGGTACATATCTCTATGTGGCACACACATACCTCATGTGTACATTGAAATTACTGTTATAATATATGTCATACAATAATAAAAGCAACACCTACCACACATTGAATTTGCAGGATTCAAACCCCTAACTAACTATGTTATGACACTTGAGAAAGACACATTAGCAGAGCATGCTATTCAAATTGCTAGGAGGTTTTCCTTCCCCTGCTATACTTATAGGGTGCTGACATCATCAGTGTTTACAAAGAGGAATGTACATCATGTAGTGTGTTATTCCAGTAGCCAAAAGGGCCATTTCTTTCAAAGAGAAGTGCACACACCCTGATCCCCCCACCCAAACACACTGAGCATTTGCAAGATTCAAACCCCTAATTAACTATGTTATGACACTTGAAAGAGACACATTAGTGGAGCGCACTATTCAAATTACTCAGAGGTTTTCCTTTCTCTGCTATACTTATACGGTGATGACATCATCAGTGTTTACAAAGAGGAATGTACATCATGTAGTGTGTTATTCCAGTTGCCAAAAGGGCCATTTCTTTCAAAGAGAATTGCACACACCCTGCCCCCCACCCCCAAACACACTGAGCATTTGCAGGATTCAAACTCCTACCTAACAATGTTATGACACTTGAGAGTGATGCATTAGCAGAGCGCACTATTCAAATTACTGAGTGCCTTTTTTTCTCCTGCAGTATTTATAGGGTGCTGACATCATTATTAAGAAAGAGGTATGTACATCTATTACTATCCCTCAGTATGGGGCATAGCATATATATGCATTAACAGACGCCTACTTCAGGGTCACATATGCACATCAGCACTACCAGGTTATGTTTTATACCATGCTTCGTGACCACAGGACTTGTAACACACAACACAACCAGTTCAGACCACCCCTCCCATATCCAGGAACCACACTTGGCTTCCCTGAGAACAGTGTAGGATATGAAGGTGTTCACATACACCATTACAGTGGTTAACTTCAGGTACAGGAATATTGAGTGGGGGAACTACTTAGGCCTCAACAACATCAACCTACAGCCACTACAATTTGTGCATCCATGTGCTATGGCAGAAACACTCACCACAGCCACAAGGGGGAATACATATTGGACCTGACTATCACCAACTTGGGGACTCTATGTTCCACACCAGAGGTAGACCACCATTGTTAATATCTGACCATAACCAACTTTCCCTGGACATCCATATCCCATCCCCACCCCCAGGCAAGGAAATCACTGCAAACAAAGTATTTATCAAAAGCAAACTTTGCACTTGTGAAGACTGGGGTGGAATACTTCAAAGGACCCATGCTGGAGGATTATACAGGCCAATCTGCAGAATCCTTGACAAATGCATTATATGGGCATCTGGAAGGTTTGCATTGATCATGCTATCCCAAATAAAACCAAGACTCCTCCACAACAGGAGACCTGTCTGGTTTACACCAGCCATATATAAGCTGTACAACAGAAGGAGGGAGCTAATACATTACAGAGCAATATCCCACAGAGGGAGGACATCTCTGAACAGTATTGGCAAGACACTTCAATCCCTCAAAATCATCACTTGCAAGTGTTGACAGTGAAATTGTCCAGACACTGCAGATAAGGCTCCCCTCAGTGTGGAATTGAATCCCAATTAATGTTAGACATAACCCCTCACCAACCCTCTTCCAGCATACTCCAGACACATGGATGTGACATTGCAAATTCAACCCCTGGGATCTCCACTGTGTCCCTGCTTGACGGAGGCACAGCACACTAGCCTTAAACGGTGCCTTCTGTGACCTACTTTACAGAGGCACAGTAGCCTACTGTACTGGGGAGGCAGACGTCAAATACACTCTGGCTAAGCTTATGTATTGCCTAGGGAAAACAGCCTAGTATTGACCTCTACACCCATATGTTTAAGTTTCAGATGCACAATATTTGTTGCTGATAAACTGTTTGCAGGTCTTTATTGCCATAGCTTTCCCTGTTTCTATGAACAACTTGTGTATCTGTGGAAGATGATTGAATATGAGAGGGATCTAATATATTACTTATGTCTCTGTTGTCATTTAACTGTGTGCACTGGACAGATTGCTGTATTGTGGGAGGTTCCTGGCTTAACACATACAAATGCCAGATATGTGTGGCCAACTGCTATACTGAGACATGGCCTAAGTGTGTGAGCATGCCCAGTTCAGGCTTTCCATGGCTTGTTGCCTGAAGTGTGCGAGCATGCCCAGTGTGACCTTTCCATATGTTGAGATCTGAGGTCCACCACATTTGTGGTTGTGTGTGAACTTCAACAATATTTCACATTTATAGTTGTGTGTTGGAAGTCATGTTGTGTTCTTACTGCCCAACTGCTTTGTGTCTGAACCCAACAGGGATTATACTGTGCCTGCAGGGTTTCCATGGGATAGTTTGCATACAGTTGTCAACATTCTTTCATACTGACCAAACACTGTAATATTGTATAGTGTACTGGTTCAGTACTTTCACTGTGGTGGACAGTATCCTGGGTTTCAGTCCTATCACTGCTTTAAGTATTCATACTAAGCACACCAGACTGGTTAAGGGTCAGTTGTGCAAATATGACCATGTTGCATTTTGTTCAGCTATGGACTACTTAAACCAGGCTTGTCCAACATTAGTAGTGTATTCTGCAACTTGGGTGGACATTGACAAACACTAGGCTATGTGCCCTAGGCCATTTCTAATGCTAGTCAGAGAGTGTGTTTGTCCTTCAACACACATTTTAACTGGAGTTTGGCATGACATTTTTCAAGGTTAGTATACTGTGCCTCTGTCTACCCGTGACATAAAAGTGATACCCAGGGTAAACCTACCATCTCCCATCCACTCATCAAGATTCCTCTTGAAGAGAGTCAATGAGGGACTCTCTGGCTAACTTGGACTGGGAGTTTACTCAAGAGTGGAGGGAGCTTCTGGGTTATGGATCAATCACTACAGCATGTCCTATTTATGTCAGTGCTGAGGTTCAGGTCTCTCATGTGCATAGCTCATTGGCATTCAGATTTTACAAGGTGCAGCATGCACATTGATTCCAGCTTGGACATGGCTTTATACATCAGGCACAGATCACCTCTGGGCAGGCAGTATGGCACTGTGTGGAGCTGCAGTTTGTTTAATCAGGCAACACATGGCATCTGTTAGAGCCCTTTGATCCTCCTGGTGAGGTACTTTTGGGGTCTTTCCAGTTGCTGGAGGTGTCTGCTAAGGTACATCCCACAAGAGCCATTGTACTCAATTGTGTGCCTGATGCAGGATGACTGAAGAGGCACAATGACCTTTCCCTGATCTCGATGTGAATACCTGCATGATTATGTGGGTATATGATATGTTTCTCTAACCACCATGGCCACATGGTTGTCAAATGCAAGATTTCTATCAACTTGTGTCCCCAGGTGTCTTATTACTTCTAAAGTACTTAATGGGTTAACACCTATGTGGTAATTGGTGGGCACTTACTGTTTTTCCAAAGGGGATGACTATACACTTTTCTGCATTTAGCTTGATGACATGGCTCTGGCACCAGTTGTCTGTTTCTATGAGGCACTTTTGTAGGATGCTTGCGTCAGCTGGAGGGTCAGATATGGTGCCCAGTTTGTAGTCATCTGCAAACTTGTTCAGACACAGTCCTTCCATGTTGGCCAGTACCTCTGGGAAATATATACCAAACAAGGGAGATCCTAGGACCGAGCCTTGTGGCATGCCAGTTGTAGCTGGTTTGGAGTCTGACATGGCTGCAGCATTTCTGACCATGTCAGTTCTGTCCTTGAGCTGGTTTGCAACCCATCTACTGACATAGGGGGTTATTTTTAAGCTGGTGAGCTTATCTATAATGAACAAGTGGGGTATTGTATGGAAGTCTTTTGCAAGGTCCAGATAGGCTGTGTGGACCACATTCCCCTCATCAATGGCCTTGGTGACTGTTTCAAATGAGTCAACCATGTTTAAGGGGCAGGATCTGCCCTTAAGAAAGCCACACTGGGTAGGGTCCAGTGTCTGTAGGTCCCCAATATCTTTATTTCTGAGGTCCATGATGATCCTTTCCACAGCTTTGCAGACCAAGCTAGTCAGGATTCTGGGGTGATAGTTTGCAGTATCCATTCAGGCACCACCTTTGTGGAGAGGGACCACTGTTGCTGTACACTGCTCTTTGGGTACATATCCTGTGGTAAGGCTGAGATTGAGCAGTAGTTTTATTTGGTGTTCCATTCTTCTTGGAGTTCATGTTGGACGCAGCCCAGGACACCATCTGGTACCATTGATGCTGTGTGTTTTGCTTTGGAGACGCTGGCTGTTACCTAAGCATCTGCAATGTCAGGGGGCCAGCACTCTGCTGGGATAGATATTTGGGCATTTGGTGTGGGGGGGGATTTTGCACTGAACCTGTCAGGTTGGATGTTGGCAATGTGTGTGGGTTTGGTGTATTGTTTGTAATTTTGGACTAATTCTGAGCATATCTGTGAATTCCCACCAAGGTTCCTACCATCAGTTAAGAAAGCCTTGTGATTATCCTTAGTGTCCTGTACAATTTGTATCTTCATAGGTTCATAGGGTCATACTAGGCTATCTGCCCTAGGGCATTTATAAGCCTAGCCAGAGTGTGTGCGGCTTTCGCCACCCCTTGGAATGAGAATATTATGCCCATTTAGGGTTTAGTTTACTGTGCCTCTGTCTAGTAGTGACACAGAGATGACCCCTGGTGTAAACCTACGATCTCCTATCCACTCGTCAAGATTTCTCTTGAAGAGAGTCAGTGAGGGGCTCTGCCTAACATGGACTGGGATTCTGTTCCAGAGTGTAGGGAGCCTCTGGGTTATGAATCTGTCCCTCCAGCATGTCCTATTTATTTCTGTGTTGAGGTTCACATCTCTCGCTCTCGTGGCTCTGATGGATTTGGATTTTCTGAGGTGGAGCATGTCCATTAATTCTGGATTGGACATGGCCTTGTACGTCAGGCATAGGTCGCCTCTGAGTAGGCAGTATGCGACTGAATAGAGCTGGAGTTTCTTCAGCCGGGCAGCATATGACATATGTTTGAGACCCTTTATCCTCTTGGTGAGGTACTTTTGGGGTTTTTCTAACTGCTGCAGGTGTCGGGTAAGGTACATCCCAAATGGGGCATTGTACTCAATTATGGGCCTGATAAGAGAAGAGTATAGGGGAACAATGACCTCTCTTGATCTAGAAGTGAATCCTTTCATGATAAGGTGGGCAATATAAAAGGTCTTCCTAACCACCTTGGCAATGTGAGTGTCAAATGAGAGGTTACTGTCAACTTGGGTCCCTAGGTCCCTGATTACTTCTTCCATACTGAATGGGTTACCACCTATGTGGTAATTTGTGGGTACCTTGTTTTTCCCAAAGGGTATGACTATACATTTTTTGGCGTTCAGTTTAAGGTCATGGCTCTGGCACCAGTTATCCATTTCTATGAGGCCTTTCTGAAGGATGCTTGTGTCCACTGGAGGATCAATTATGGCGCCCAGTTTGCAGTCATCTGCGAACTTTGTCAGCCACAATCCTCCTATGTTTGCTTGCACCTCGGAAAAATAAATGCCGAACAACAGGGTTCCCAGGACAGAGCCCTGTGGGACACCGCTTGTGACTGGCTTAGAGTCTGACATGGCTCCAGCAATTCTGACCTTGTGGGTTCTGTCCTTGAGCCAGTTTGCAACCCATCTTATGACATATGGGTTTACATTTGAGCTGGTGAGCTTGTCTATGATGCCTGAGTGGGGTATTGTGTCAAAGGCTTTTGCAAGGTCAGGGTAGGCAGTGTGAAATGCCTTACCCTCATCAATGGCCTTAGTGACTGTTTCAAAAAAGTCAACCAGGTTCAAAAGGCAGGATCTGCCCTTGACAAAGCCAAATTGGGTAGGATCCAGTGTCTGTAGGTCCCCAATGTCTTTGTTTATGAGTTCCATAATGATCCTCTCCATAGCTTTGCAGACCAGGCTCGTCAAGCTTATGGGGCGGTAATTTCCAGGGTACGCTCACCAGGCTGAATAAAGAGAAGGTCACAGTGAGCTGCCTGTCGGGGGCTAGGATCCGCCACATAATGCAAGCACTCAGGTCACTCCAAAGCAAATACAAATATGACTCAGTCATTGTACATGCTGGCATGAATGACCTGAGATGTACCTCCCTTGACTACATGAAAAGAGACATAGAGGAGCTCTCTGATCATGTAGCCCAGGCCGGTATGACCCTGACCTTGAGCAGCATCTTACCCTCATCTAGAATGATGCCACAGTATAAAGACAAAATGATCGATTTTAACAAACTGGCTAAAATTTTGGTGTCATTCAAAGAGGATCCAGTGTCTGTCAGCCTGGGATGACATGCTCAACAAGCCACGTTGCTTCGCTAGGGACGGCTTGCACCTGTCACCCCTGGACTTTCAGATATTGGCAAAGGCTCTTGCCACCCCCATAGTGCCTTTTTTAGGCAAGGCTCAAAAGTCAAACCCACCTCCATAGACAGCACAAGGAACAAGAAACTAAGGGTAATGCTGCTAAACGCCAGAAGTCTTAACCTCAAGATGCATGCACTCGAAGCTCTCCTCAGTATGGAGAACATCGATATCTGTGCAGTGACAGAAACCTGGTTCAAGGCTCCAGAGAGCATCCCAGCACTACCAGGTTATACCTCATATCATGCTTTTCGGCCCCAAAACTCGGATCGAACAACAAAAGGAGGGGGAGTTTCCATATTTATCAAGGATATCCATACCTCCAGGTTAGTGGCAGTGCACGAAGTATTGGAGACCATCCATGTGCAACTGACAGTGGGCAAGACTGCTTTTCAGTTTATAGCATCCTACAGACCACCCTCTCAAAGTCAGGAATCCCACTCGGCTTTCCTGAAAACATTGAAGAACACTAAGATCTCTCCGAACACCATTATATTGGGCGACTTCAACTACCCAAACATAGACTGGGATTATTACTCAAGCCCCAGCACCTTAGCCCAAAGGTTCTTGGAATTTATAAACTAAAATGCTATGGAACAACTAGTCACCACTCCCACAAGTGGGGAAAACATACTAGACCTGATCATTATCAACATGGGGACTGTATGCTCCATGCCAGAAGTATATCCCTCATTGGTAAGATCAGACCATAAATTAATTTCACTGGATATCCACATCCTGACCCCACCCCCAGCCCAGAAAACCACAGTGAAAAACTTCTCAAAAGTGAACTTCACACTTTTCAAAACTGAAGTGGAATCCTTCAAGGCCCCAGGGCCAGTGGAAACTACGGCCCAAACTGCAGAATCCTATATAAACGCATTCTACGGACATCTCCAGGAATGCATGGATCATGCTATCCCAAACAAAATCAAGACCCAGTCATCCAAAGGCAGGCATCCAGTCTGGTGGACCCCAGCTATAAATAAACTGTACAACAGAAGGAGGAAGCTACTACATGATAGAGCAAAATCCCTAAAAGGGAAGGCATCTCTGATCAGTACTAGCAAAACATAAAATCCTCCAAGGCCAGCTTCGAGAGAAAAATTGCACAGAACACTAAAGACAATCATAAGGCTTTTTTCAGTTATGTTAGGTACCTGGGATGCAACTCCCATACTTGTTCTGAGTTGATTCTAAATGATAAAAAATACACTGAACCCACAGACATCACCAATATCCTGGCAGACAGGTTCAGTGCAAACTTCTCCACCCCCCCCCCAAAAGAGCAAGTATCTATCCTGACAGAGTGCAGCCTCCCAAACATCTCTGATGCTCAGGTGAAGGCTGCCCTCTCCAAAGCAAAAAACACTGCTTCCATGGGACCAGATGGCGTCCCGGGTTGCGTCCTACATGAACTCCAAGAAGAACTAATCCCTCAAGTAAAACTGCTGTACAATCTCAGCCTCACTACAGGATATGTGCCCAAAGAATGGCGTACAGCAACAGTGGTCCCACTCCACAAAGGTGGCACCTCTGTGGACCCTGGAAACTATCGCCCCATATGCCTGACCAGCCTAGTATGCAAGGCTATGGAGAGGATCATCATGGAACTCATAAACAAAGACATTGGGGACCTACAGACACTAGATCCTACCCAATTTGGCTTAGTCAAGGGCAGATCCTGCCTTTTGAACCTGGTCGACTTCTTCGAAACAGTCACCAAGGCCATAGATGAAGGGAAGGTAGTCCACACAGCCTATCTGGACCTTGCAAAGGCATTTGACACAATACCCTACTCTGGCATCATAGATAAGCTATCCAGCCTAAATATAAACCCCTATGTCACAAGATGGGTTGCAAACTGGCTCAAAGACAGAACCAACAGAGTCAGAGTTGCTGGAGCCATGTCAGACTCGAAACCGGTCACAAGTGGCATCCCACAAGGTTCTGTCCTGGGACCTCTCTTATTTGGTATTTACTTTTCTGAGGTACAGGCCAATGTGGGAGGACTATGGCTCACCAAGTTCACAGATGACTGCAAACTGGGCGCCATAATCGACTCTCCAGCTGACACAAACATCCTTCAAAAGGTCTCGAGAGACGGATAACTGGTGCCAGAGCCATGGTCTAAAGCTAAATGCCAAAAAGTGTATAGTCATACCCTTTGGCAAAAACAATGTGCCCACAAATTACCACATAGGTGGTAACCCATTAAGTACAGAGAAAGTAATTAGGGATCTGGGGACCCAAGTTGATAGCAATCTTTCCTTTGACAACCACATTACCAAAGTGGTTAGAAAGACCTTCTACATAGCCCACCTCATCATGAAAGGATTCACATCTAGATTAAGAGAGGTAATCGTGCCCCTTTATCCATCCCTCATCAGGCCCATCATAGAATACAATGCCCCCTTTGGGATGTACCTTACCCGACACCTGCAGCAATTAGAAAGACCCCAAAAGTACCTCACCAGGAGGATCAAGGGACTCAAACAGATGCCATATGCAGCTCGGTTAACAAAACTCCAGCTCTACTCAGTTGCATACCGCCTACTTCGAGGCGATCTATGCCTGACATATAAAGCTATGTCCAACCCAGAATTAATGGACATGCTCCACCTCAGTAAATCTAAATCCCTTAGAGCCATGCGCTCAAGGGACTTGAACCTCAGCACAGAAATAAATAGAACATGCTGGAGGGACAGATTCAAAACCCAGAGGCTCCCTTCGTTCTGGAATAGAATTTCAATTTATGTTAGGCAGAGCACCTCACTGACGCTGTTCAAGAAGAATCTTGATGAGTGGATGGGGGATCATAGGTTTGTGCCGGGGATTACTTCCGTGTCACTATTAGACAGAGGCACAGTAAACTAAACTTTAAAAAGGGCACAGTATACTCAAATCAAGGGGTGGCGTAAGCCAAACACAATCGGGCTAGGCTTATAAATGCCCCAGGGCAGATAGCCTAGTATGAACCTATGAACCATAGAAGCACCTCCTTTGTGGAGTGGGACCACTGTTGCTGTATGCCATTCTTTGGGTTCGTATCCTGTAGTAAGGCTGTGATTAAACAGCAGCCTTATGTGTGGGTTTAGTTCCTCTTGGAGTTCATGTAGCACGCTACCCAGGACACCGTCTGGTCCCATTGATGCTGTGTTTTTAGCTTTGGAGAGGGCGGCTCTCACCTGGGCATCAGAGATGTTAGGGAGGCTACAGTCTGCTGGGATAGATATTTCTCCTTTTGGGGGGGGGGGATTTGCACTGAACCTGTCTGCCAGAATGTTGGCAATGTCTGTGGGTTCAGTGTATTTTGTGTCGTTTTGGACTAACTCTGAGCATATCTGTGAGTTTCCACTCAGGTTTGTAGCATAAGTATAGAAGGCCTTGTGATTGTCTTTTGTGTCTTTTGCGATTTTTATCTCAAAGTTGGCCTTGGATGATTTTATGAGTGATCGTATTTTTTTGCTAGGACTGATCAGAGATGCCTTCCCTTTTAGGGATTTTGCTCTGTCATGTAGTAGCTTCCTCCTGTTGTAAAGTTTGTTAATGGCTGGGGTCCACCAGACAGGATGCCTGCCTTTGGGGGAATGGGTCTTGGTTTTATTTGGGATTGCATGATCCATGCATTCTTGAAGGTGTCCGTAGAAAGCGTTTATAAAGGATCCAGCGGTGTGGGCTGTGGTTTCCACTGGCCCAGGGGCCTTAAAGGATACCACTTCAGTCTTAAGAAGTGTGAAGTAGGCTTTTGAGAAATTCTTCACTGTGGTCTTTTGTGCAGGGGGTGGGGGCGGGATGTGGATTTCCAGTGAGATTAATTTATGGTCTAATGTCACCAATGAGGGGTATACTTCCGGTGTGGAGCATTGTGTCCCCATGTTTGTGATGATCAGGTCTAGTATATTATCTCCTCTTGTGGGAGTGGTGACTAGTTGTTCCATCGCATTTGAGTTTATGAATTCTAGGAACCTTTGGCCTAGGGTGTTGGGGCTTGAGTAATGCTCCCAGTCTATGTTTGGGTAGTTGAAGTCTCCCAATATGATGGTATTTGGAGAGACATTCATACTCTCCAGTGTCTTCAGGAAGGCTGAGTGGGATTCCTGAGTTTGAGTGGGTGGTCTGTAGCATGCTACAAACTGTAGGGCAGTTTTGCCTATGGTTAGTTGCACATGGATGGTCTCCGATGCTTCGTGTGTTGCCACTAACCTGGAGGTGTGTGTATCTTTGATGAATATGGATACTCCCCCTCCTTTTGTGGTTCAGTCCAAGTTTTAGGGCCGAAAAGCATGATATGAGGTATAACCTGGTAGTGCTGTAGTGCTCTCAGGAGCCTTGAACCAGGTTTCAGTCACTGCACAGACATCAATGTTCTCCATACTGCGGAGGGCCTCGAGAGCGTGCATCTTGAGGTTTAGACTTCTGGCGTTGAGCAGCATTACCCTTAGTTTTTTCCACTTCTGTTTTCTAGGGAGGTGGGTTTGTCTTTTGAGCCTTGCCTAAAAAAGGCACTATGGGGGTGGCAAGAGCCTTGGCCAATATCCAGAAGCCCAGGGGTGACAGGTGCAAGCCATCCCTTGTGAAGCAGCGTGGCTTGTCAAGCATGTCATCCTAAGCAGACAGACATTGGATCCCCTTAGAATGACACCAGTAATTGAGCCAATTGTTAAAGCTGATCATTTTGTCTTTGTACTGTGGCATCATTCTTGGTGAGGGTAAGATGCTGCTAAGGGTCAGGGTCATACCGGCCTGGGCTAAATAATCAGAGAGCTCCTCTATGTCTCTTTTCATGTAGTCCAGGGAGGTACGTCTCAGGTCATTCACACTGGCATGGACAATGACTGAGTCATATTTGTACTTGCTTTGGAGTGACCTGAGTGCTTGTGTTATGTGGCAGATTCTAGCGCCCAACAGGCAGCTTACTATAACCTTTTCCTTGTTCAGTCTGGTGAGCTGGACATTACTGTGTTTGACTATGGAGTCACCAATTACAAGTGTATCAGGCATGCTGTTTGGCCTCAAGGGCTGTGACTGTTTGGCACACTGACTTTGTGAACTATGTGTTGCATGTGCTATGTTTTGAGGTAGTGGTTGCTTGGGTGCCTGCTTTGGAGGCCTCTGTTGTTTTGGTAGATTTTTAATTACAGCATTCGAGTATGTTTTTGTGTGTTTATGTGTTTGGTTTGCAGTTGTGGTAGGTCTATGTGAGACTGGGTTTGTGGTGTGTGTGCTTACCTTCTCCTCCTGACTGGTTTTGCCAGTAATGAGTTGAGAGAGCTCAGCCTCCAGTTTGGCTATAGAGTTGCATCTCTCACATATATTTGTATTTGTTGGGAGGAGGAGGGGGTTGTCTGTGTACATGAGGCAGTTGTAACATTGCCTCAAGATTCCCAGATTCAACATCTTGTAGCTGGCCTTAGAGGATTTTATGTGTAGCCATAGTTTTTTGTAATAGTACTGATCAGAGATTACTTCCCTTTTTGGGTTTTGCTCTATCATGTAGTAGCTTCCTCCTTCTCTTGCATGGTTTGGTAATGGCTGGGGTCCACCAGGCTGGATGCCTGCGTGTATGGGATTGGGTCTTGGTTTTATTTGGGATTGCATAATCCATGCATTCCTGAATGTGTTCATAGAATGCATTTATAAAGGGTTCTGAGGTCTGGTCCATATTTTCCACAGGCACACGGCCTTTAATGGATTCCACCTCAGTTTGGAGGAGTGCAACATTTGCTTTACACATGTTTTTCACTGTAGTTTTCTGCCCAGGGACTGGGGTCAGGATGTGAATATCCAGTGAGATTACTCTATGGTCTGATCTTACCAGTGAGGGATACACTTCTCGTCTTGGGCATAGAGTACCCATGTTGCTGATTATCACATCCAGTATGCTTACCCCTCTTGTGGGAGTGGTAAGTTGTTCCATAGCATTTTGGTTTATGAATTCTAGGAACCTTTGGCCTAGGGTGTTGGAACTAGAATAATGCTCACAGTCTATGTTTGAGTATTTTCAGTCGCACAATATAATGTTGTTTGGAGAGACCTTGATATTTTCATGTGTTCTTAAGTAGGCCAAGTGTGGTTCCTGGAGTTAGGAGGGTGGTCTGTAGCAGGCTACAAACTGGGAGTCAGTTTTAGCCACTGTTACTTGCCCGTGGATAGTCCATGCTGCTTCTTGCTGTGGCACCAACCTGGGGGTGTGGTTATCCTTGACAATTATTGATAGTCACCCTCCATTTGTAGTTTGTTCCATGTTTTGGGGCTGTAAAGCATGGTATGAGGTGTAACCTGGTAGTGTTAGGGTGCTCTTGTGAGCCTTGAACCAGGTTTCTGTTACAGAACAGATATCAACATTCTCCATGCTGAGGAGAGTTTGGACTGCATGCATCTTGCAGTTTAGACTTCTGGCATTGGGTAGCATTACTTCTAGGTTCTTATCCCTTGTGATACCTATGGAGGTGGGTTTGTGTTTTGAGTCTTACCTATTCAAGGCACTATGGGGGTGACAACAGCCTTTGCCAGTATCCAAAAGGCCAGGGGTTATAGGTGCAAGCCATCCCTAGTGGGTGGAGCATCGTGTCTTGCTCAGCATGTCATCCCAGGCTGACAGGCATTGGATCCCCTTTGACTAACAGCAATACTTAAGCCAGTTATTGTAATTGATCATCTTGTCTTCATATTGTGGCATCATGCTTGGTGAGGGTAGGATGTTAGTCAGGGTCATCAAGTTTGCATATACTACATGGTGTTACATTGCTTAACACATGGCAATCATGCCTCAGGTGGTGCTGCAGGGCTGTCTATGTTGGATGCACATACTACACTCCCTGTACATGTTTGAAAGCAGGTTGTGTCAACTTAGACATCCCTTTTACTATATGTGTGAGTCAGAGAGAGGTATCAGTTCCAGGGTTCCTACTGAGCCAGTGTATGTGCTATGCGTTGCCTCTTTGCCAGGGCCAAAGCATACTGGGCACACCTCCTTCTGCCTACTGGGCAGGCTCAGGTTGTTCCTCCTCCGAGTCACGCTCTGCCTGTGATGGCCTTGGCAATGGTGGGGAGCTGTTTGGTCCAGCCCTATGCTGGTACTGCTGCAGCTGTTTTCACAGAATCATATTATGTAGCTTAGCACATACCATGACAATTTGGGTACATGTAGTTGGTGAGTACTGCAAGGCTCCAACAGATGTGTCCAGGCACCGGAACCGTGACTTGAGCAACCCAAACACACGCTCGATTACATTTCATGTTTGTGCGTGTGCCTCATTATGGCGTTCTTGTTCAGGTGTGTGTGCATTTCTGATGGGTGTCATCAGCCACGGCTCCAGTGCGTAGCCAGCATCCCCCACTAAGTGACCATGTGGGATGTCCCCATTGGCAAATGTCTGGTACAGCTGCATCAAATGCCAGATATGGGAATCATGGTAGCTTCCAGGGCAGCCAGCACACACATTCATTATTATGCCCTGGGCATCACACATAACCTGGCAGTTGATGGAGGGGAAGCCCTTGCGGTTAATGTAGACCCTACCCTGCTCACCAGCTGGTGCTTTGGTGCATATATGCGTGCAGTCTATTGCACCCACTACCTCAGGGTATTCCACTATTTGCTGGAAGAGATGCATATTGCTGGCCAGTACCTCACGGGAATTGGGGAAATATACCTAATCACTGACATGTGTTGACATGGCATCCAGGAACTGGTGCAGTACCCTGGATGCTGATGCCTGTGATATCCCCATCATATCACCAGTTGGTCTCTGGGAGGTACCTGTTGCTAGTATTCTTAGGCCAACACATACCTTGGTTTCCACTGGGATGGGTTCCCCTCTGTTGGTTCTGTGTGTGAGGCATGGCCTGCACAGCTCAACAATTTGCTGTAGGAGGTCTCTGTCCACTCTATAGCGCTCCACTATCTCCAGCTCATGTAACCCCTGGTAGGTGACCCTGGGCCTGTACACTCTTCTCCGTCTCCTCACTGTGGGTTGTCCAGCAGCATTTGCATAGTCACCACCCTCAGCATGTTGCATATGCCTCCTTATAACAGCTATGGCAGCCCCTAGCATTTTTGGTCTGGGTGAAGCTTTTTCAGTTTTCAGTTCTAATAGCTTACTCCTGTGTTGCAGTGTCTCTTCAGAGAAACATATTGCACTGTTGTTTGCAGAGTTTTAAGTGCTGGGCTGGGCTACTGTTCTGCCTGTGTAATTGCCTGCTTCTGATTGTTTTCACCTGGTAGCTCTGCCAGTATTCCCTGCTAGCTTCCTACTATTTCTTCTGCTTCCTTTTTTCCTTTCTGTTTCCTCAGGGGGGAGCGACGCGCATACAAGCAAAAACACGCTCACAGCGGGTAACACGCACACACACATGCTTAGACGGACTAGAATCTGCTTATTCTGGTTAAAACGCGCACACAGCAGTGCAAACAAGTTTACAGGTCTTTAAATAATAATTAAGCAATAACCGAAGACGTGGTGTGGTATATTGAAGATTTACCCATGGTTGGCATGGTTTAATCATGAGGGTGAAGCCCAAGTGATTAAATAAAGCCAAACACATGTAAATTTCAATATACCACAACCACGGAGTCGGTTATTGCTATTATACACTGACAGAATTTAGGAAAAAAAAATACTTACTTTTCTTAAATAACGTCTTTGTATAATGGCGCATTACTGTTCTTCCACCGGTGGTGGTATACTGCTTCCTTGTGTTGATGTACTGCGCATACATATGGGACTTGCATTCCTATACATACTCAGTACATCAATGCTTTGAAACGGAAGCAACTGAGAAAAGAAAGTCTCTGTTGCTCCATTTTTTTTTTTATTTATTAAAAAAAATGTTTTGGACACTTTATACCAACAGATTTACAATGGGCATGCTGGCCAATCAGCGTGTCTGTTTTGGAATATTAATGGGGGTCATTGTATAATTCTATGTAAAAATGCCCTATAACAAAACTGAGATCAAGGGCTGGATTCAATAAACCATACATGGCTTGGTGACGCCGTGTTCACGATATGACATGCACATAATAGAGCACCGTTTTGTATTCAGTAAATGTCTCTACACAAAGTGTAGAGCTGCCCAAACCAGCTAAACATTGGGGAATGCTGATTAAGCATAAGCAGCTGAATTGAATCCTAATCAACCAGACCAAGATGGCAGAGCTATTCAGCTATTCAGCAAGCTACAAAGGAATCATGTACATTCCATGTAGCCATCTGCCCTGTACACCAAAACCTTTTTTGAATACAGCCACAGAATCTACACAGGAAAAAAATGTTAGCAGCTGCTGCTGCTCTTCTTCATGTGTATGTGCAACAGGCTCAACTCCATTCTGCTGCTGATAAACCTCAGGCAAGGAGGAGAATGATATTTAGACCTTGTTTAACTCTTCTTGGTCTGCATCAGAAATGCACACACCCACTGAGGAATGCTATAATGAGGCACACACTCAAACAAGAAACATCACAGATTGTGTGTTTGGGCTACTGAATTCACGGTTTTGGTACCTAGATACAATGGGGAGGCCAGCAGTATGATCCCAATACTTGTACTGAAATTACTACAGTCTGTGGTATCCTACACAATATCCTCCTGTGAAAACAGCTGTAGCAGAAACACCAGGGGATAAGAGCACAGATGCAGGTGAGAAGTCAGGGGGATCTCCAGCTGCTGTAGGTGTAGGTAGACATAGGAGGGCACAATATGCCCTCACCTTGACCAATAGTTAACAGATAGCACACATGCTGACCACCTAAGGAGTACACCTTTCATCCTATGTACATACATAGAGTACAATTGTTGCCAGATAAGGCTCACAACTTTTACTTCCCCATGTAATGGTTGTGTACTGCTAGCATCAGACAGAGTCATCCTGAATCATTATAGCTGTAACTGCAGGACTGTCAAGGTAAGTGTGGAACCTGCAACAGAAAAATAAATGTGTAAGAGCATGAATGAAAGGCTGATACCTGCACGACTTGTACTTGTAAATGTATCTAAGCAGAATGTATGTGAGTGGTCCAGCAATGCCATCAATATCTGATATGACTTATGCAGTTTACCAAATAATATGCCCTATGCAACTAAAATACCCTCTATAGAAAATACAGTCCAAGGTCTACTTATCCCTGCATTCTTACAAGTGGAGGAAAAAGCTTGACTGAAAACAGTCTCCTTGCCGTCAAGTTCCCTAGCTACACAGTTACATTTTTAAAGTGTAGATTCAGTACTCTGAGCACTCTGAAGATGTAAATGAGGTGTGAACTCATTAGAATTGCTGAATACCAAACTTGACTTTGTGTTGCAAATGTAAACATAGTGTAGCCTCTACACTGCTGTGAATGATTATTCTAATTAAAGCAAAGCACAGTAATCCATAGACACCCTTCCCTGAAGTTGGTGTGTCAGTGAGTATACACTTACAGTGTGGATCTAACTGCAGTGACCCTCAAAACAAAACTAAACACCCTACACATCTATTTCTTTGGCATAATAGTACAATTTACTGACTTTGATGGAAACTGTTGTTCACTGTCATGTATTTGTATCACACATTGAAAGAAAAATAAGAAGATATGCACTACAGATTGCATGTCTGATAGTAAAGCAGAGAAAAGGGAAGAATTCCCAGAATACAAAGGGAAGACAGAGCTGCAGTTTTGCAAACATATTAATAAATATTAATAAATATCAAGTGATCACTCATTCCACTAAATATGTTATCCACACATGTACAATCAACAAATAATGTCAAAGTGTATGATTGTTTAATACTGGAGATGAAATGTGAATTGTTTGCATGCACATTATTTGCTATTGCAAAGCTGTGTCAGTGATAACGAGAGGTAACCCAGTACAACTGTTTTGTATAAGTGCAATAGTCTGATGGTTGAAATGCAGATCTATCTAACTGTTTAACCTTTGTTTCCTTTTTTATTTTTTATTTTCCTTTGCCATCTGCTCAGCATGTGGCATAGCACAAACATGGTTCACTGCTTAAGGAAAAAAGTGTGCAAACATGACCCATTGCATTGTGTGGTGGTCAGCACCATGGATGGTAATGACTGCAGAAATTCTGCCTACTAGCTTACTGTCTCTGTGGTGCAAGGTGTAAATATGGTGAGTTACAAAAGAGAGAGAGAGAGAACAGATGTAAAGCAGTGTTTGAGTCCCACAGTAGATATTTTAGTGAAGGGGTCATAATGAGTACTTACACAAGTATTATGTGCTTGCTATTGCCTGTTCCATTTGCATGTTGCCTGCCTGAGCACAGACATGGTACAGGCTAACACAGAAGGTCTTTGGCTAATGAAGTTCGCAGATGACTGCAAACTAGGAGCCATAATTGAAACTCCTAACAATGTGTAGATCCTACAAAAGGGCCTCACTGAGACAGATGCCTGGTGTCAAAGCCATAGCCTCAAGCTCAATGCCAAAAAAGTGCATTGTTATCCCCTTTGGTGAAAACTCTGTACCCATGAGCTACCACATAGGTGGTAGTCTACTTAACACAGAAAGTGTGATAAGAGACCTTGGGAAACAGGTGGACAGTAGCCTCTCCTTTGATATTGACATTGCCACAATAGTCAGGAAATCCTTCCACATGGCACACCTCATCACAAAAGGTTTCTCATCCAGGAAAAAAGAGGTCATTGTTCCCCTCTACTCATTACTCATTAGACCCATTATAGAGTACAATGCCCCTTTTGCTATGTACCTCATAAGACACCTATAACAACTGGAAAGGCCGCAGAAATACCTCAAAAAGAGGATTACTGGCCTCAAACAGATGCCCTACACAGACTGTCTCATAAAACTCCAGCTTTACTCCATCACATATCTCCTACTCAGAGGTAATCTCTGTCTAACATACAAAGCTATGTCAAACCCAGAGCTGTTGGACATGCTCCACTTAAAGAAATCCCAGTCCCTCCGATCTACATGCTCTAGGGACCTAAACCTTGTCATCACAATAAATGGAACATGCTGGAGGGATAGATTCCTGCCCCAGAGACTTCCCATACTCTGGAGCAAACTACCTATCTATATCAAACAAAGCTCCTCATTAGCACTCTTCAAGAAAAATCTTGATGATTGGATGGAAAATAGAGAATTCACCCCAGGGATCACCTCTGTGGCTCTGCTCGACAGGGACACAGGAAAATAATTTTATTGGGTGGTGAAAGCCAGGGTACCTTTTTAGCTAGGCTTGTATAGGCCCTAGGGCCGATAGCCTAGTACCTACCTATGAACCTATGACCCTACACTGTTAAGGAAACAAGTGAAATTTTTAATTTGGCGCACCTTCCTTCTCACAAACAGGCTCAGCAGTGGTGCGTGACTGTCAGCACAGAGTGCAGAAAATATGCTTACATCTTAGCTTTCCCTGTGGCATTGGTTGTAAGTAGAGTGAGTTCATGGTTAGAATACAGATGAACTAGGTTTCAAATCCAGCAGGCTCTACATTTCAGTAAGGGTGTCACACTGTCATTGCTGCCAAAACTTTGATTATAAAGATAATACTACATACCAATAGCTATCTATAGTAGGTTGATTGACAGAAAGGTATCATTACTGCATGTAAGTATCATAGCTCATTAATGATTGACATATGAACCCCCAGTTGATTATGTGTGTAGCTGATTTAGCATGGTGATGATTATGTAATAAAAAATGCAGTTGCATATCTGTGATGGACACAGTACTTTACTGACAATCATCTACACCCTTCCCATAACCAAATTATAACTGTAAAAGAGAATGTATTTTGAGGTATATATCATAACTCCAAACTCTATTACTAAAGTCATGCAAGTCTATCCATTTCCAATATATTGTCAGACATTAGTCCTGCATCACACCTGAGAATGCATGAGCCAGGAGCTTTTAAAGTCACACACATACAGGCCTAATTGAAGTATATCACAAGTCACTCATAAGCTGTATATCGTTAATGACCATGGCTAGCAAGCACTTCTTTTGTGGCAATGATTAGCAATCACTTGCATGGAAATATATGCAATCAGTTTTGCATAGGTTTGAATCCCACCTTCTATAAATTACTTTAAACAGTGTGTGAGCCCCAATAAAATATGTATTGTCATCCCATTGATCCCTCCAAAGTCAAGGCTTAAAAGCCAAACGGTTAAGCATTTCAGTGTTGACCACTGGACAAAATGTGACCAGGTACAGTATCACACATATCAAAGATCATTGCCTTTTCTCATCATCATTGCTGTTTCACAAACTCCCTTTATCGTTGTTTGGCAATGTTTCTGTTTGCTTACCATCATACAGATATGGTTGGCATGGTTGTGCGAGTTTGTGCACTGGTTGTAAAATGCGAGATCACAATTTGGCAGGAAACCATTGCTTACTGTTCTTGGAGGACCTCTGCAGATATGGCAGGCGATGGTAATGATAGTGTTAAATACAGGACACAGAGGAGGGGTGTTGAGGAGTCCAAAATCTTTGTTGCAGTTCTTGTCAAGTGATACAGCTAGAAGTTGCTGTAGGGGGCACTATACTGGGACTCAGTACAAGGCTGAGGCTTGGAACAGCCTAGCCAAGGCTGTCTCTAGTGTGACTGCATATTATGCACTGGGCAGCAGTCTAGGCACCACTACAGAGATCTTAAGAGGCACAAGCAGGTACAACTCCACCAATGGCTGGATAAGTTTAGAATTGCCAACACCCCCAAGTTGTGTATGTATACAGATGAAACAACTTGAAATGATATGGAAGGGTGTAGACTGCCAAGACTGGTATGCATAATGCTTTCATGTCCCTTCTTCTTACATTCTCTTTACAGCTGCAGAGGAAATCATGGTGAACAGGGAGACACATGCCGAGAGAATGGCGAGACTCAGTGAACCAATGGATATGGGAAAGACAAAAACACAGGTACCAGATGAACAGCTTGGTCTTCACCTCAGAGCCAATAGTATGTATAAAAAGTCGAACTGCCACATTAGAAGGAAAATTCTTTATTGCAAGGACAAAGTGAATGCTTTCATGACCTTCAAGGTCGCTTCATCAGACTTGGTAAAACATCCCATGCCTTCCTTGATATATATATATATATATATATATATATACTTTCAAAGTGACCAATCAGTTAAGACAAACAATTAAATATTTATATCAGATTCAATTAATTTACAAATAGTAGAAAAAAAAAACAAATAGACATAAAACTGTTAAAAGCAGTATGCAAGTTCAAATGTGAATGCCTATAGAACCATGTAGAAGGGAATTAGTGCTTTAAGGCTCTTGCCTTTAAAAATGGTTTCAAAGAAGCAGTTTCATTAATGCCTGGGGATTTGTCTGCATTTAGTTGCAAAATCCATTTTTGCTTCAAACAGAACAGAAGAGACTTTTATGTCTATTTGTTTTTTTCTATTATTTTTAAATTAATTGAATCTGATATATATATATATATATATATATATATATATATATATATAATTGTTTCTCTTAACTGATTGGTCACTTTGAAAGTATATATATATATATATATATATATATATATATATATATATATATATATATATATATATACATATATAAAGGAAGGCATGGGATGTTTTATCAAGTCTGATGAAGCAACCTGGAAGGTCATGAAAGCACTCACTTTGTCCTTGCAATAAAGAATTTTCCTTCTACTGTGGCAGTTCGACTTTTTATACATACTATTGAACCAATGGATATGTCTACAGCACAATTAATTACTGTGATTCCATAGATCAGTAGCAACTTCAGCATGTATATTTTAACTGCTTTCTTCTGTAGCTGTTGGTAATTGTAAAAGACATGTGTAGTAGTGTGCTCAGATTGTGTGGGTTCAATACCCACAACTAACCTATAGATTTGCATTCAACAAGTATTGTTTCTACAGTTGAAATACAGCAATATTGGCTTTAATGCTATGCTGTTAACTTACTCTGTGTTATCTTTGAAAGCATCTATGGAATATGTGCATATTCCAAGGTTACTTATAACAATTTGCAATCATTTTGGGGAGTGTGAAAGCACTATAGCTAGGATAATAATAAATAGATATTTACTGTAATAAAGAAGGAAAGTGACATATCGTGGTTCTAATCATCTCTTTTCTTTTTTGTCTCACCTCATCCCTTATCTCACTTTTTTTGGTGGGGGGTTACCTGGAATCACATCATTCTGACATCATACCTTTCTGCCAACAAAACAAATGCATTTCAGCAGATGGAGGTGGGCCACCTCTGCAACGGCTGCCAAACCATCACCCAGCACCTCTGGGATGCAACCTGGCAGTACTGCCTCCACAACCCCTTCCTTACCCGGTCCATCCTTGTCAGGTAGCAGTGCCCTGGCTGAGGGTGCAGTAGTACCTTCCAGGAGTACTGGTTGAGGCAGAGATTGTGTCATCCACCAGGAGCTGTCAGGGATGGTGTGAGATCTAATATACAGTGGCCTTGGTCCCCCCATTAGCCGAGTGGAGAAGGTGCACCTAAAAATCAAAAAAAGACTCCCATGTCAAGCAGTCTGACAGACAAATGAAGAAAGGGACAGTGATGACAGTTCTGAGGGAGAGGACTACATTCTCACTGTTCACACAATTGATGGGCATGAGCCTCCAATGTCCCCTACCTATCTCCAATCATGGTGTCCTCCAACCTTTTCATTTATATCACCATCCTTGTGTCTGTTTTGTGTCTTGTATGTCCTGTTTGCACCTGCTTCCTCATCTACCTTACATACCTGACCCTCGCATTCATTGGTCCCTTCCCCAACATGCTTCTTGTTTTGAAAAAAAAATGGACACCTATCCCACAAAAAATAAATAAATAAATAAACAAACAAATAAATAAAATTGTTCCATACATAGCTCTCCACTTCACATATGTGTCTTTTCTGCACACTTGATTTGGTCTAATTTGATATACAACATCATCATGTTGTTGTCACCCATCCATGTTGTGGTAACAGTCCAAATTCATCAAATTTTGTTTACCTGTGTACATTACTTTAGTGAAGAAGTAGATATCTATGGTTATCTTCCAATGCCCTCCTTCAAATGCCTGTACTGCTTCCCCTTTGTTATTCCCTCTGCTTGCCCCCCATCTCACCACTTTCCTTTCATCCCCATTTTCACACATTTAATCTGGTCAAAAAACAGAATCATGCACAGCACACATGGCTAGAAATGGACAATGAAAAAGCCTTGACCTTTTGTTCTCTGCATTTGCGCAGGGTTTGCCATCGCACACCAATGCTGAGTGGTGGTGAATGTCTGTTCATGTTCTATGGCAAAACCTGGTGAGTTTTTGCCATAAGCCACACTAGTCCGGTTATCTCCAGGTGATACTGTTTAAACTTGCTGCACTAGAGGAGCACATTGTTAAAGGAGAGTAAAGGCACTGCTTTGAAACCGTTTCTCTGGCAGTTCTTAGATTTCTGGATGTAATAAAGTGCTATTTCCAATGTGGAGTGATGACAAAAATCACTTGATTGGTGATTGCTTTTTGCCCATAGCATCAAGGGTTTGATTCCAGATGCATCTCACATCATTCCTTAGTCTGGTATTATACTTCTCTGATATGTTTAATCACCCTCATCTTAACATTTACTACAATTATGGACATATATTGAATACTGGCCAAAAAAAGAATATTTGATGTGATATCCATCCCCACAACTATGACATATTTATACAACCTTGTTCTTGTCATAAGCCCGTTGTCCCACTCCTAACCCTTGTTTACCCCTATATAAATTTCGTGCTATAGAGCATGGCAGGTTAATAATGAGAACACACCAAAAACATGGCCATGAATGTTCCATTACACCAGACATTGCTATGTGAATGTCCGTCTCTCTTTGCATTTACCCCTTCAATCTCACCCCTCTTTAGGTTTGTATTTCTATTAGGCTGATGGATGTAAGGGTCATCTCTTGGTTTCTGCATACTATCATGACTCTGCTGATGTATAATACCAACATGTTACCTTGATTCAATAGGTTATCAGTACTCCTGTAGTGTGCAAGGTTTCAAAATCTGCTGTAGGATTCCCTTTGTGTCATATTCAGGTGATGATCAGATGTAGAAACATAACATTTGCATCTTCAAGGTTTATAACCCAGCAGTAGGGGATGCTCTTAATGACTGTTTTCAGAGGTTTCTTTTCTGTGCATCTGTTGCCTATCCATCTGTCTACCTCTTCTCCTACATATGTATGATACATATGTCTGTCAAGTAAACTGTAAGGTGGGCCACAACTGATATAGCTGTCAAAAATCAATTCCCATATGGCACCATTATATTTCAGATGTCCCACATCTTCTTCAAACAGACGTATATGGATGTATTAATTATTGTCACTCTATGTCTCCTCTATACTTATCTCATGCAATTCATGCTACAGAGCAGGACATATTCTTATTGAGAAAACACTTCATACCAACACACTATTAGGATGTTCATGAGTGTGCCAGGACAGTACCACCCATATTCTCCACAGTCCTGTATCTGTCATCACCTCCTTTGTCTCATCATACTGCACACACTTTGCAGGATATCTGGCCCTAAACAAATAACATATCTGGTGAGTTATACTAATCATTTAGAAGATATACCACCTATTATCATTAGTAGCAAGCTGTACTCACAGTTAACTTGCGATTTGCAGTGAGGCCTGCAAAACGGCAACTAGTTGTATAAGTGTGTTGAGGTAGGCATTACTGATGCAATTTGGGGAAGACACATACTTAATGTAGTCATGGATAGTCATATTTGCAGTCCTGATCACATGTACTTAGCTAATGACATCCTGACACCATTTGTAAAAAAAGAAAAGAGAATCATCTACATTTGAACCCTGGTTCACCTGTGTTCTGACCAGATGCTCACTGCTCTTACACACTGGGGCACAGAGAAAGCTAAGCAGCAAGTGTTCAGAGTGCTGATGGCTGTACATAGCCACTGAGCCTGTTTGCATGAAGGAAGGTGTACTTCATTAAATTTTCACTGTTTTCCATAAGTGGAGAACCTTGTTTGCTCAGGGCTTAATGTCATACAAATGGGGAAGGTAAGACCAACAGTTATTTATGGAATAAAACTTTGGTCTCAGCATTTCAAAGATTACAGCATGCACACCATACTAGCTGCCAGCAATTTCTCCCATAACCTATCTTGCAAGCCTGAAACAAGAACAACAAACATATGTATTTTATAGTTGACTCCATTCAGATCAATTACTGTATGTCTGTGTTTGAGCATAGTTTGGGAATGAGCACCAATGGACACTGCTACTCCACAAGTCCAAGTTGAATTCCTGAAATTCAAAACCTACATGTGCGAATACTTTGCCATCATTCGTGCAAATCAGCCTCTCAGAGATAGCCTTTGTGAAAGGGTGTATAGCACATCTAAATCTGTTTACTGGGGTGTAATCCTCCAACACATGGAAATGCATTCATAAACCCAAGAGTAGGGCTGTGATATGTGCTTGACTAAACACATAACTTTTTTGATCTTCATGTGTGCCCTGCAGGAATGCACTTGCAAATTATATATCAGTATTTGGGCCATTTTCAAACAGATGCCATATTTACATATGCTAAGTACATTAATACATTTGGTATGGGTTTACATTGAGAGTGGACATTGGTCATGCATGATCATATCCCTTTGATATTGTCAGTAACTTGTATTGATTGGAACATACCTTCATCTTAAGGTGAAGACACATAACTCCATCATTGCATTATTGGTGTTTCCCAAGTGTGTGTGTGTGTGTGTGTGTGTGTGTGTGTGTGTGTGTGTGTGTGTGTGTGTGTGCGTGTGTGCACGCATGTGTGTGTGAGTGTGTGCGTGTGCATTTGTGTGTGTGTGTGTGTGTGTGTGTGTGTGTGTGTGTGTGTGTGTGATCTACACAACATTGTGAAAGACAGATACATGTCTGTCTCACTTCTGCAATATGCATTCATGACAGCTTATTTGATCTAGATTGTCAGGATATATTTATAAGTAATTTTACAAAATGCACTCACACAATCATATCACAAATCCTGACTGCACATAAGTTTCATAGCAGTATATGTTATGTGCAACACTATGATGATGTCATCCTCTACAAAATGCACTCTGACAGTGTTAAAGAAAGACTTCAGCAATGGTGCTAGATTTGAGTACTGTGTTCTCTAACTTGTGTATCTAGATAGGTCAGAGTTTTAATCTCACAGCAGCCATCTTGTGTGTGAGTGTGTATGTAGTTAGAAGAGCATGAGTCCAGGTCCTGCTGCCCTCACTCAAATATAATTCAGGAGATACTTTACCCTGTTACATGATGCCAAAGTAATTTCAAACAGCTCTCTCACCATCATCTTTTCAGCATACACTGATGATATTATCCTCTATAAAATGCACCCTGATAGCATTCAAGTTAGACTTCTGTAGTGGTGGTAGCATTAAGTATTGCATTTTCTTGCGTGCCTAACTAGGTATGTAGGAGTTCTAATCTCACACCTGGTAACTTACATGTCTTCTTTCAACTATCAGTGTAGATGAGTGCAGAGACAATTTTATACTGGGATGTGAGTCCACTGGTATATCAGACACTCCTCTCAACATCTTCTTCTCAGCATACACTGATGATGTCATTCTCTACAAAACACACTCTGACACTATCAAAGTCAGACTTCTTTGGTGGCACTTGTGTTAACTGCTCTGTTCTCTACATTGTGTAACAAAATAGGTAGGGGTTTCAATCTTCCAACCATCAGCTTGTGTGGGTATCAGTGTCTTCGTTCAACTATCAATCTGAAGACAATTTTACACTAGGATATGAGTCCATAGCCATGTCAGACACTCCTCTCAACATCTTCTTCTCAGTATACACTGATGATGTCATCATCTATAAATTGCACTCTGACAATGTTAATGCCAGACTTTGATGGTGCAAGCATTAAGTACTGGCAGGGATTCTGATATCACGGTAGTCAACTTGTGTGTGTGTGTCTTCCTGTAGCTATCAGCCTGGCGACAATTTTACACAGGGATGTGAGTCCACAGCTATGTCAGACACTCCTCCTCACATCCATTTCTCAGCATACACTGATGATGTCATCCTCTATAAACTGCTCTCTTAAACTGCACTCTGACACTACTAAAATTAGGCTTCTTTGACGGTGCTAGTGTTAAGTACTGTGTTCTCTCATGTGTGTAAGTAGATAAGTAGGGGATATAATCTTACAGCAGTCAACTTGTGTGTGGGCCTGTCTCCCTTCAACTATCAGTCTGGAGACAATTTTTATACCAGGATGCAAGTCCACAGCTTTGTCAGACACTCCTCCCCACATCTACTTCTCAGCATGCACTAATGATGTCATCCTCTTTAAAGCGCACTCTGATAGAGTAAAAGTTAAATTTCTGTGGTGGTGTTAGTCTTATGTTCTATGGAATCCAGCTTCTGTACCTAGGTATGGTGTTTGAATCTGACTTCAGTCAACTGCTGTGTGTGAGTTGGTGGCATATTACAGATGGTGTATGATGTTTTGATTCTGTTCTCATTTGATTCCCACTCAGAAAAAACGTTTACATAGCCCCCCAAATCCAATGGTTCACTATGAAAATTTCGCAACTGACTAGTGTGAATGTTCATGTATGCGACCCGAAATGTTGTAAAATCCAATAACTAATTGTTTGCATAACCGAAAGTGGGAATTAAGAAAAGTCGACAACTCAGGAATGCCAACTTTACTGAAAATACCTACACTTCCTGTTATGTACTATGAATGCCCCCCACCCCCTGCTACTTATATATACAAACTCTGAGATCGCACTACAGTGAAGGAAAGAGTAAATTTCCCAATTCCCACTATAGTGCAGTCTCCATTCAAAATAATGAATCCACAAGAGCGAATGCACACTAGCATTCACATTTGTGGATTCAAACATTTAAAAAGCAAAGTTGCAACAACTTTGAAAAGTGCCTTTCAGCCTTCCAAGGTCAAGAAACTAATTTCTGACATTTTGATGACAAACCGAATCCAACATCCCTTTTTCCCCTCTGTCCATATAACATCCTTTCTGAGGAACACTGAGGATGTCATCGTCTCAAAGATGCATGCACACATCATGAAACAGAGCCCCTCCTTCACCTCTCTACAACCCATCTTCAGACCACTGGATATGTGATTGCTAATTCACTCATGGGGTGGTGCCCATGTCCCATATGAACAGAGGCAGTCTGTAATAAAATCAGACACATTCGCACATTTGCACATACCCCTACTGTCTTCCCTCACCTAGAGATAGTGATTTGAGTTAAATGGGATAATAATGGCTACATTTGTATGGGCTGTTAGCTGTTAGCAAAGTAATCTCCTATGACTCTACAAACATTGTATATGTCAATGTTGTTGTTACTGACGTGCTAAATTAATGTGTGGATGCACTGTAGTCCTACAACAGTGTATTCCAGTCTGGGATTTGAGCTACTGTACTAATGCTCGCTGCTGCCATTTGGTTACATGTTCCTTCCATAACACCTGTAGTAATATGCCTCCTGACTGTTGACATGGGATGATGCAATGTATATTGCTGTCTTACTAAGGCATGTGTTCTGATAGTAGGGTATATCCACATTCTACACAGTTCTCATTCAACCATCATAGTGACAGCTGCAGTATAGCACAGGTGTGCATGTGTATACCTAGCATCTGGAAATGTTTTCTGACATACAGCAATATTATGTCATAACGATTACATGTGCACATACTTCTGGGTTCATCAACATGCTGTAATGCTGTCATATACATAAACATATGACAATCTGAGATTCACTTGCAACCTTGGCAAATTCATTGCATGCACTATTGTGTTGTTATTCACAAATGTGGATGGCGCAGTGGTGCATCAGTAGCATTGTCACCTCTCAACAAGAGGTTCCCAGTTCAATTCTCAGCTGGAGTGCCTTCTGTGTGGAATCTGCATGTCCTCTTTGTGTTTGTGTGGGTTTCCTATGGCTGCTCTGGTTTCCTCCCACATTTACCAAGACATGCACCTGGAGGGTTTCTCCATGGGCCTCCACTAAAAATTGGCTTCATTCCATGTCGGACTTTCCCAGTTAACAAATGTTAAATAAATAGATAAATGAAAGTATTATACAGGTGTTCCACAGCAGCATTTTGTGACTGTCAGCATTTGTGTCATTAACTGTTCTGCATGAACTGTATCCACTTCAGCTGTAATGTGTCCATATATGGTGTGAGGAGTCTCACCCACACATTTGCACTTATAAACACATAGGCATATGATGTACAATTGATGTAAAATGGGTAGAGTTGTACAACTATGGCGACAGTTCCAGAGTGGCACATGTGATTCATACTCAAAGTTCTATTTGGAGGTGATGTGCAGCTTAAAGTCCAAATGTAGCACAGGTACAGTTATATTGTGTCATGGATGTACCAGCACATCTCATCAGTATTACCACTTGATAGTTTGCATGAACAAATATGGATGTATATTAGGATTTCATCACAGTATAACATTTTAATGGCAATGTCAGTGTGACAGTGATGGTGTGGCACTTGTGTTGAGGTTTAACATGTACTTAAAGAGTGTGCTCCATGTATTGTTTGGCATGTGTACAATATTACAGTTACAGCTTCCTCTCTCACTGACACTAGACTTAGCAGTGCTGTGCTTCCTGTGCACCTGGGCATAACTGATGCATTGCCATCAGTCTCACATACCATTCATTATCATGGACCACTTCTTAATTCGCACATCAATTGCAGATGCTTCAGACAATATCCATAGCTATGGCATGTGGAAGATACATGCAATACCCAGCTGTGTGTTGTGAATCCACTCATATAAGTATGGTGTTTGTATGTATTGTTATCTGTATGGCTGATACCTACGTTAAGTAGGAATGCTTTAGTCAAGTGTATCACATTTGGCACAGTGATCTCCAACATCTGGTAGGCTGTACTGAAGTATTCTCCGGGATGAATACCTATTAGGATTGGGCAATGCAGACTTTCCTTCAAGGTGTTCTACTAGATGCATGTGTAATACGTCTTTCTGTGTTACACCCAGTAAATACACAGCTCATTGACAACATTGATGGCATGGGTTTGAGTCTTTTGGGGGGAGGTGGATTTGTGGCATATGTGTCATGCAAACCTCATCACACACCAGGATTGCCCCTGATTTCAACTCTAGGTTTAACACTGTCTATCTTAAACCCTTCAAAAAGTGGTCACTTTTGGGGAGGGGGTAGTGAATTCCCTTTATATAATACTGACAATCATTACAGTTCCACACGTCTGTCATTGCAGAACATGTATGATACGTTATAATCACATGCTCTATCAATGTCGCAGTTTAATGGTCATAATATTTTAAAAGTGCCCATAATTGTATCTGTTTATTTCTACATTTGTCCACGAGTCTGGTACTATGTGTCCCTGATTGGTTGGGAGCTATGGCGACATGTCAGTCATATTCAAGCAAGTCATTTTGGAGATCTTCAGAATATGCACATACCCCTATTGTATATACCATCCTTGGTTAAGTATCCACTCCTGTGAGCATGTCAAGATGTTTATAGCACAACCAGTCACCTGCATTGACATGTAACCTTGTATGACCATCACATATATACTATCATGTGTGTTTATATCAAATATACTTGCTCAGGAGGTGTAAACAGTAGTGCATATGTGCATACTGTTATGCTAGTGCCTTGTCATGGAAGTCGACATACATTAACATATCCTATCTTGGGGGCATTTCCATATTTACATTACCCCATTCCTCTTTATTCATTGCTGTCATTCAAGTCTGTGCACATTTTCATCAGCACACTTTTCCTGCCCAGTGCACCTTTCCTTGTAGTTGCCCTTGCCATTTGCCCTCTCCATCCATTATTTCAGACTGTAAATAATTGTTTTAGTGTACATTGCACTCAGCACACTTTTTACTGTGTTGTTACTACTGTTATTGCAGTATTTTCAACCGTGGTAAGCCTTGCGGCTGTCTATGCGATCTTACGGAGCAGATTTGCCCTTAGGCTGACTTGAATGTTTATTCTTTCTGTGCTTGTGCTGCTCTGCAAAGTGTCCTGGCCAGTAACAATGTTGCTGGCCACTAAATCTTGCTTGTATTCATGTAAGCGATTAGCGCTGCTGCTCATCGTGCTAACACATAAACTCCATGTAGGCTTTGCGCAAAGCCTACATGGAGTTTATTGAATCCCCAGGCAAGTGTCATCTTTGTAGTAGAACTGTTAGAGAAAGGGTTTCAGGAATGTAATGTGTAGGGTTAGGGTTAGGGGAGGAGCTAGGATTAGGGTTACGTTAGCACACATGAATAAGGTGGGCAGGGGTCTGGCATACCCAACTCTAAACATGTAAAACAGGAAACCTGTTCTCTTACTTAACCTTTATCTGACCCTAACATGTGAACACCGGCACATACACATCAACTGACCATCATTCATTTTCCTGCCGCACTCCTACTTACCTGCACTATAGAAATGAACATTCAACTATTTGTAGATTCAGTTATTTGATAATCCACTCATTTGTGCATTCAGTCTTTTTTGCATTCACACAAACTTTTCAGTGAAATGTGCATTAGACATTTTGAATTGTAACCATAAATACATATACGCGCGTGTGTGTGTGTGTGTGTGTGTGTGTGTGTGTGTGTGTGTGTGTGTGTAACCTCGAAACTCATATGGCTGAAACCATATGATCGAAGTTCCGTAACATCGATTATTCAAAAAAAGAAAAAAAAACACAAAGCATTAACATTACATGTATGTCCCCTGCACCCCCCACACCCCCCGCTACTAAAATATACCAACTCTGAGATTGCACTACAGCAAAGAAAAGGGAATATTCCCATTCTGCGCTGTACAGAGATCTCTGTTTAGATGTTCAAGGCTACGAAACTTCGATCATATGGTTTCAGCCATATGAGATTCCAAGTTCTGTGCTTCGATAATCTAACAAGGACCCAGATATATATGTATGTATTTATTTTATTTTACATTTGTTTACTGGGATAGTCTGACTGGGCAAAGCCCATTTTCAGCAGAGGCCTGGGGAGAAAATCTCCACATACAGACAATGACAACTTGAACAATTTTAAAAATAATAGAGAAACAATGACGAAGTGTTACATATGGCTAGAACATTGTAACACAAAGAATATAGGACCATGAAGGTGGGAAACAGCAAATAAGAAACATTAACATACATGTAACTTATGCATATTCATAACATAGTCAAGGATAAGCCTATTTTTTGATTTTTTGATTTTTATGAAACATACATTGTTCAATTACTCTGAAAATGAAGTTTGTTCTACACATCTCTGACACATGACGTGTGTTGTTCACAGTAGATAATAGCTACAGGTAAGTATGTGGTGAATAGGAGTCAAGACTAAGAGAGATGGAGATAGAGAGACTTATGAAGCAAAGCAGAGTTGTACTGGCTTAGGTAAGTCATGAAGGAGTAGGTAGGGAAAAGGGAAGGGTAGGGGGAAAAAGTTCAAAACAGGGGGGCCTATTTTTTGCTTCTGAGATTGTTGTTGAAGAAGAGAGAGATCCTAAGTGGGGGGAAATGGTTCTGAAAGGAGAGAAGAGAGGAGAGAGGAGAGAGGAGAGGAGACATATTGTATATATTTTTTATTTATATACATATATTTAGTCAGACACCCATGCATTTTATATAAAATGTGTGTGTGTGTGTGTGTGTGTGTGTGTGTGTGTGTGTGTGTATACTGCACATACACATACATACATTTATCTATCAGTCAGCTTGTCTGTATTTTGCAAACACAAGCAAGACTGCTTAATAAACAAAAACACACAACCTTCTGAAGAACGTATAGATCAAATATTTAATTCCTCTTTGAAAATTGATTTCATACTACGTAAGCCAAAGAGTCATGTTTTTAAATGTAATTCAATATTTAGTCTGGAAATCATTTCAAAGATAATGTTAACTACTTCCTCTAAAATAATTGTAACAGTTGATTTTAAGATTTAGTTTAGTCTCTGCTAAGGAATTTTAGTGAATTACAGCAATGCATCAATGACCTTTTTTATTATTTTTATAAATATAGTAAATGCAGTTTCATTATTGTGTGTCGCTGTAACAATGTAATGCCTCATTAGGCCAGTGTTCAGGAAAAAAAATGTTTCTATAGGTGGACTGTATGAATCTGTGATAAAGAGCCCTATATTTTGTTGTAGATTACCATAGTTGACATTTATCATTTTCAGAATGCAGCACTATTATTGATATAGAAGTCCAGATTTTCACAGTTGCCTCACTGTTCTGTTTACAACATCAGACATCATCAATATCATAGCACTGTTTGTTTACTAAATGAATGCCTTTTTTTCTCCCTAACAGCTTCAGTTTTATACAAAGGCCTTCACAATGCATCCTTTTTAGTTATTGAAATGATCGTGCACTGCATTGTACATATTCTGTGTGAGTCTCAGTTAAGATTTGGCTATGTTCTCAGTAAGGCCTCCAAAGTCTAGAATAGCATTACAGTTACAATTACACATTCACATAATGATTCATAATCATAAAGCTGCTGTTTTTCACAACTTTTGCACCTGGTGTTCAGCATAGCTATTTTTACAACCTTCTCTTATGAAGGACTGCAAGAAACTTCAGTTCTGCTTTTAAAGCACATTGATTTAAAAGAGATGACATTCAACATTTGGGAAAAGTCTGAATAATAACAGCACTCCTCATTATTAGGTAGGTCCAAAAGAAAGCATACTTGAGACTTTTGGCTAAAAAGAGGCCTAAAATTGTGTGCTGTGGTACTAAGTGTTGCCCTCGCCATCCAGAAACAGAATATGTCAATATCTTGTTCTCTCACTTTATGCGGTTTTAGACTGTCTTTCAAAGGGGCTGTTAAGAACAATGTAGGGAAAATGGACACAGTGGAATTAGAAATCAGATTTTGAAATGTACCAATGCTGGGAAATGCTGAGTTTACAACTATGTTAGGATATTTTCTTGAAATAATGAGTTGAAAAGTGCTTTATGAACCAAATGAACCATCGGTTCACAGTAAAGACAATAAAAAAAGAGAGCAGTGAAGAAAAATGTTTACTATGGGTGGAACTACATTACTTTAGCATCACAGTTAAAAATTCTGATAGGTTATGGTAAAAAGACTGAAGAAAATTATGGTCAGAATGGCATTAATTTGTAAGCGGAGTCTTAATCAACACACTTAAGGACGGGTGCTGTGTTAAAACGTCAATTAAAAAGCCTAACAGAGCAAACAAAAAGTACAACACAGACTTGCATACTGGAATGGATGATGGAACGAGATGTCTATGGTGTCACATAATTATACTTGACAAATGTGATGTGTGTTGGAAAAAGGGCGAGGTCACTTTGCAGATTTACATTTAAAAAGTAGCAATTGAATCTGGCTCGACAGCTGAAAATCTCACCACATGCTTCTCATAGAAAAAAAGGTGCCGTCCTCAGAAACATTAAGTTGCTTGTTGCGTTTGCCCTGACCATTATCACAAACTAAGTAAATACACAAGCTACAGGCCGTTGCTAATAAACATTCTGCTTCTTTTCTAAATCCAGCTAGAGTTTGGTATACGGATTTCTCATGCATTATTAAATTCTGCCACTGCTTTTGATTTCACATCCCTGTCAGGATTAAGGGATACTATTCAGTTTAGCAACCCTCTCCTTGAAAAGAACACTTCCTTACGTCACTTATTAGCCATCAGCCTTTATCTTTTGTGAATACTACCCTGTCCATTATTATCTCTAAACAATATTATACCTCTCAATGGCTATGATTCATGCTTAGCACTATGATTTTGGCTCTCAGATTTAGCCGTACTCCTCTTACATTTACTGATTTCCTCATAAAGTCAGACTTGGTTATGATGATATACTTTATTATATATATATATATATATATATATATATATATATATATAAAACAAACCTAGTCAAACATTTTCTACAACTTACTTTATGGTGTCTTGTGTGATAAGAACTAGTGAAGAATAAGAAAGTGCCTGTCTTGCTAACCCATGCTTTGATTTTTGAGGGTCAGCGCTATGATTTTTAAATGCTCAGAGGTTAAAAGGTATGACCAATAGTACATTTCTGGACTAACTGTTCCAAGATGATTATTTTTTATCATGCCCTTGCCATTTTATCCAGTATCTCCCTTTACTTCTTCTTAAATCTTGTGTTTCAGACCATGTGCCACTTTTATTACAGTCTTCGGTGCAGTTTCCCATCTGTCAGCGGATCTGTAGTATCCAGAATGGTGCACTGGATTCCATCTCATCTGTCAGCAGATCTGTAGTGTCCGGAATGGCACACTGAATTCCAGCAGTGGCCTCACTGACTGCCTACACAGTGGAAGAATAACTATATTTTTACTAGAGTTATACTACCTTACTTCCCAAGATCCCCTGGAATCAGGCTACTTCCTTTTCATACTTACTGCCAGCTTCTGGCTCACATGATATTTTAACTTAGTCTGTTTCCATTTCCTTTGCTGTTAGTTGCTCACCACTCAGTGTGAAGTCATTTCTTTAGTTCTCCTTACTTGGTTGCACTGGCTTGCACTACCTTACATTAAAATAGCTGCCACATCTTTGATCCTTCCTGTAATCCTGGATAGTGGTTTCTTACTCTAATCACGCCAGCTGTTATATTACCTGTGTTACAGATCTTTTGTAGTCTGCAAAGAGAAATGTGTTTCCCTCTAGACCCTTGTTAACAACACAGATATTGACACTGAAGGAGAATGGATCCAGAACTGAACCTTTTTGTAACTCTTGCATATATATAGTGTATTCTGTTTACTGCTACAGTCTATGAACTTTTATCCATACATTTTTAACACAAAATATCACGTTAGTTTCCATTTTAAACAAAAGTGTATATTAGTTATTGTGTAAGAATACATAAAAAGCCTTCCATATCTCTAGGCATAAATATACTCACAAAAATAAACAGCACATAACATAGGAAACACAATCCCTGGGATTCAGCAAGCTCTGCACGGCATGCAGGAATAGTGCAAGAGCTGCTGCATGCAATATGGCCGAAGAGTGATCCGGGAACTAGCTCCCGGGACGTGCACAAGTGCTCGTACTCTATTCCTGCACGGACACAGCTCCTGTATGCTAATTAACCCATTTGCAGGTGAAAACCATGCAAATGAGGTGAATTAGTGATCCAGGAAGCAGGTAGGTGTCTGTGCAGGAATGTATTCGGCTACTAAACTAATACATTTCTGCAAATTACAAAACGGAGGCATGACAACTCCAAAGAAAGCATGTAGTCAATGTAGTAGGCATGCCAATGGCCAAATATATGGCCATTGGCATGGGAAATAGTTGTAAAATTATAAAAAATAACTTTTATTTTTTTTTTTTTGGCCGATATCGAACGTTTAAGCATAGGGCAGCGGTGCGCAAACGGGATCAGCCCGAAAATAAGAAAAAAGCTGGAAATAAGCTTTTAAACCGAAATCAGCATTCTGTCATAATAGTCAATGGCATGCATAAGACAACAATACCATTGAATAGTGGTTGCTAAGGGGGAAGGTTGAGTTTCAGTTTTGTAACAATGCATTAGCAGTCAGTTTTATGCAAATGAAGGGACTGATATGAATCACAGATTTCCCCTCAGTGTTAGCTTGCACCCTACCGTGTAGGTGCAGCAACACCATGGTATAAGCATAAGAGGTAGATGACCTCATAAGGGAGAGTGTCATGCATGCTCTAAGCTTACTGGAGCTCTGTGGCCTGTGTTTGCCCTTAGCTAAGCACAGCTAAGGAGGGGGGGGGGTCTGAGGCTGCCTAGCAGTGTTTACATTGCCTAAATGGGTGTGCGCGCTGTGCACCAGGTTTTAAACAAACAAAAAAAAAAAAAAACAGGAAATAGCAGCACTGTTCACATCTGAGCACTGGGTATGTGTGGCGCAACTTGAGGCTTAAATGGGAAGTCAAAGGGAAGGGAAAACAGCAATAGGAAGGCAATTGAGGAGAACTAGCATAGCTGGCAGGTGAAATGTATCAGAATCAGCCAATTACACAGGCAGCAGCCCAGCTCAGTCCAGCACACCACTATAAATTATGCAAACACCTTTCACTCTGGTTTTTCCCACAAAATATACACCACCAGTGTACACAGACGGGGAAATTTTACCTGACAAAACTAACAAAATGATAGGGGCTGCTGTCACTCTCATACATCAATATGTGGAACAGGCTGAGGGTGGTGAGAATGTGAATGCTGACGACCAACCCACAGTGAAGAGAATGAGAAGAGTGTATAGACCCAGGGTAACCTACCTGGGGCTACATGAGCTGGAGATAGTGGAGCGCTATAGGGTGGACAGGGACCTCCTACAGCAAATTGTTGAGCTGTGCCGGCCACGCCTCACACACAGAACCAACAGAGGGGAGCCCATCCCAGTGGATACCAAGGTATGTGTAGGCTTAAGAATACTAGCTACAGGTACCTTCCAGAGGCCAACTGGGGATATCATGGGGATCTCACAGGCATCAGCATCCAGGGTACTCCACAAGTTCCTAGATGCCATGTCAGCACATGCCAGTGAGCACATATATTTCGTCAACACCCGTGAGGTATTGACCAGCAATATGCATCTCTTCCACCAAATAGCAGAATACCCTGAGGTAGTGGGTGATATAGACAGCACGCACATATACATCAAAGCACCACCCAGCGAGCAGGGTAGGGGTCTACATAAACCACAAGGGCTTCCCCTCCATCAACTGCCAGGTCATGTGCGATGCCCAGGGCATTATAATGAATGTGTGTGCTGGCAGCCCTGGAAGCTATCACAACTCTCACATCTGGCATGTGACACAGCTGTACCAGAGATTTTTCAGTGGGGACATCCCATATGGCCACCTAGTGGGGGATGCTGGTTACGCACTGGAGCCATGGCTGATGACACCCATCAGAAATGGCCAAGGATGAACACAGGATAGCAGCAGATTTCTTCAGCTCCACCAATCTCACAGCACTGACAGGAAATAATTACTTTAAAAATTAATTTATGAAGTAATTTTCTTTCTAAATACGCTTGGAATATCTATTTCTTGAATAATATCTAAAAAAGAAAGAAAATTTTAATAATATTCCTGTCAGAAAACACCTTGGAAATTTTTCTGTCAGCTCCTCTGTTTGAAATGAGTTCCAGTAAGACAAATTCTCAAGATCCCAGCATCAAGAAAGAACTTCAGTCTCTGATATCTACAATCCAGCAACTTACTGCCAAAATGGATAAACTGGATACTAAAATTGATACCTTCATAGAAAAAACTACAAAACAAATAGATTTGTTACATATAGACTTGCAACAACAGAAGACTCAGATTACGGGCATAGAAGAGACTGTAAATGACATGGAGAATAGAATCCAAGAAGAAGAAATCAACATTGAGTTTTTGCTGAAACAGAACACACATCTACAAAGTAAACTTGATGACCTGGAAAATAGATCTAGGCGCAATAACATTAGGATTTTTGGACTGCCAGAAAATATTGAAGGTAACAATATTACTTCTTTTTTAAATACATGGCTCCCTAAAACTTTAGACTTGCCAGAAGCATTTTCTTTTGGTATCGAAGAGCGCATAGACCCATATCTAATTCTAACTCTAACAAAAGTATCCTAGATCAGTTATAGTTAGATTTCTATCATCTTTTGATAAAGAGATGGTGCTTAAATCTGCTTGGGCTAAAGCACCTGTTAAAATTAATGAGGCAACTGTGCGTTTTGACAATGACTATTCTTCCTTGGTAATAACTAAAAGAAAAGTTTTTCTGCCATTAATAAGAGAGCTTAAGAAAGCACAGTTTAAAACCTACCTTCTGTTTCCTGCCAAACTAAAAATCTTTCTTCCTGATGGCCCTAGAATTTTTGAAGACTTAGACTCTACATTGCTGTTTATCAAAAAAAATAAGATTTTGGATAAAATAGAGGAAATGGAATGGGCTAGTCCTTCATTAATGAGGTTGGCAACAGAAGCTTCATGGAAGACTTCAGAGAAGAAAAAAAAGACTAAAAAACAAATGACTTGTTCTATGTTTTTTCTTTTTTTTTTTCTTCTCTCTCTCTTTTTTCTTCACTATTAATCTTTTTAAATACAGTTACTGCATTTTCAGAAAGCCACAAATATTCTGAAAAAGATTTAATCAAAATTATTTTCTGTGTACAAAGAACTGTTTTTGTTTCATTAATAGTCAAAATATCTGAGGAACTAATAATAAGCTATCAATCAATCTGTTTCTCTTTGTGACAAAGAGACCCAAGGTTAGTAATTTGATACATTTTTTTTATTTTATTTTAAATAATGACATTCTTTTTAGATTATGCATTCAGTAAGGGGTGGGGGAGGGCAGGGAGAGAAGTGTAATGAAAATATGATAAGTGGAATAATAACTTATTAATTCCTTGTAAAAAAGTATATATGCTGTTTAAATACTGTTGCTAATTATTTTCCCATGATTCTATTGCTTATACCTGTTTACAAATAATCTGTCATGCTTTAATTACTAATAATTAGAACTAAATAGTAGTAAAATAATATGTTTCATATCTATCTTTATTAATATAAACAGCAAGTAATATTCCACTGTAGATACTTTTTATAGCTTCCTTTTTTGTTTTTTTATTTCTTCTCTTACTCTCTTTTTATTTTCTACTCTCTCTTTTTTCTTTTCTCTCTCTCTCTTTTTCTTTCATATAAGTACATTTACATGCTTTTGATAATACTGATACAGGTAAATAATAAGATTTGTATAAAAAAAATTGAATAGGGGCATAAAAAATTAGTTGTATTATATATTAATAACTGTGGGCTTAGTTACACTGTCATAGAGGCTGTAATAACTTGTAAAATACTTTGCAAAGGTTTTGCTCTGTTTAGTTTCATTTATATTGCTAAATGAATGTCAGTCACTTGCATTTATCAAAATTCCCGTCAGAATGTTAAGGGAGACCATTTGGGATGTAGGTTACCTCGTGAATAGTGTCCTCGAGTTGTTTTAAAAGCTTCAACACTCAGCATTCACGCAGAGAAGCTGAATACAGTCAATTTGAACTTTGACCCCTGAATTCACACTGACACATCGCAGATTCAAGAAGAACACTCTACCAGGAAGTAGAACTACTGCAAATGCGACTCTGTGATGGAAAATGAACTCTATAACATTTAAATGTGAGTTATTTTTTATAACTACTTACTTATTCATGTTATAATTTATAAAATATGAAAGTTATAATGATTTTAAATGATTCAGTATCCCATAGTAAACAAATGTGATATTTTAGAAGGCATAGAAAGTAAAACATATATACATGTGTTTTTGAAAGTTTACTTGACTGCAACATATTAATGTATATAAATACTTATGATTTAAACATATACAATGCTACAATTCATTTGACTTATCTAACTGACAAGCATAAATTTCATTATGATTTTATCTTAGAAGAAGTTGTCATGTGACATATTTTAAAGCAGCAGTTCAGATATATAAAATACAGATGGCTTTCTTCACAATAATGCAAGTATATCTGGGAATTTACATAGCTATGCAGTATGATTTGTAACCATTTTTATAAACATAAATATTTTATTTTACTGGCAATAATAAGTATGAGAAAAAGCTTTGATGCAAGTAATTTAAAGTCTTTTAGAAGCTGTTAACTGCATTTCTATGACAGAAAATAGGTACATCTTAATATATGTAATGTTTGAACCATAATAGCCTAAGTTATTGACTTTAAATGAACATCAGAACTTATTTTTACAAACTTTGAATAAATTAATATGTAGATATGCCCTCTTTTTTTTTCTCTCTCTCTCTCTCTCTCTCACTTCTTTTATTTCTCTCTCTCTTCTTGGTTCCTAATATCAAGTTTATTTGAATGCTATTTGATTATAAATGTATTATATTAAATAGATGTACATAGCAGTATGAATTGTTTTTAAAAGTTTCTATTTGTTTATATGATGCTGATTTATCAAATGTTTAGCTTTGTCTTACTAGATACTCTAATTGAAAGATGTTAACTTTAGTTAATAATAACTAGTATTAAATTGATAAGGTGGCAGCTGAGGTACTGCTCCTTAGGGTCGGGGGTTAACTTGAGTGGTATGTGCTACTCAAAGTTGGAGTTTTTAACTCCAGGCTGGGTGCAAGGTTTAATCCTTATATTATTTTCTTCTGTTTACTGTTGTTTGTATATAGTTCTGACATCCACAATACATTTTGTAAGCTCATTGTCACAACAAACAAAATTGAAGCTTATACAAAATCCCATAAGAGTTTCAATAAATACAGCTATATTTAAAGGTACACCTAAAGGAGGAGGTATAACATTATTTATTTTGTTAATTGTTATTCTGATTACAAGTTTTATATGTTTTAAAAATGCCAAATGACTTCTCTAAAAGGAATTTCTTTAAACATTAATGGACTGAATAATCCATGTAAAAGGGCAAGCTTAATAAGATACATTAATTTACATAAGGCCAACTTAGTATTCCTTCAAGAAACACATCTCCTGAAAAAAGATATTGATAAATTAGCCACAAATAAATATACAGTATTAGTTAGTTCAGAGCACACTCAGAAAAAAAGAGGAGTGGCTATTTTATGGAATAAAAGTATGCCCATTCCTAAAACTATTAAGTCTTATGAAGATGATAAAGAAATGTTTTGTATGGTTACAATACAAATTAATGGAAAGACATATACATTAATCAATGTATATTGGATACCAGGAATTGGTATTAATACAGTGAAATACCATCTTAATAAGATCATATAATTCTCTATAGGAGATATTATTTTAGCAGGTGACTTTAATTGTATCCTACATGAAAAAGATACTACTACTATAGGAAAAAGGAAAATTACATCTAATGCAAAACATTTAAAGGATTTTGTTAATTCTTATCATTTAAATGATATTAATAATCAGATAGACTCAAAATCATTACCATACACCTTTTTTTTCTAACAGATATAAAACTTATTCAAAAATAGATAGAGTCTTTATTTCTAACCAGATGGTAACAGAATTAATTAACTCTAAAATAATTTTGTGTCCTATATCAGATCATAATTCAATTGTCTTTGAGTTCATGATAACAAGTACTTACAATGTTCAGATCAAAAGGATACCAGCATACTTAACTCAACTAAAAGACTATAAAGATTATATACTTTCAGAAGTGCAACATTTTTTTAGACATAAATAATACTCCTGAAGTCTCCATTGTTTATGTTTGGGATGCTTTAAAATCATATCTATATGGACAAAGTATCAGATGGTATAATAATAAAAGGAAATCTTGGGATAAGGAATTATTAGATATTCAAAGTAAATTAGACTCTTATAAGCATAATAATAAAGAAAATATTATGGACAAAAAAGTCATTGAAGAAATAAACAAACTAAATAAGAAATACAAAGAAATTTTAACTCATAAAGTTAAAATAACTTTAGAGAAATACAAGTTTTTGTCTTACTCAATAAGCCCCAAATACTTACATAGACTTAAAAAATAAAACAAAAAGGTTGAATAAGCAAAATCATATCAAAGAAATTTTCTCTTTAAGGAAAAAGAAGAATGTTTCTAGTCTACCAGAAATATTAGATGCATTTAGAAATCGCTTTCACAAAATTAATCATAATAACATTAACATGGAACCTAAAGATAAAATAAAGGAATTTATAACTACAAACATGAATAAAAAACTTAATAAACAACAGACTAAACTATTGGATAAAAGTATTTCATATAAAGAGGTTGTTACACAAATAAACAAGCTTAAATCAAACAAAGCACCAGGTAATGATGGTATTATACCAGAGATATATAAACTTCTTTCTAAAAGTACATACTCATTAATACATAAGGTTTTTATTTTGGCCCAAAATGAGCTAATAACTCCCCCATCTTGGCAATACACATTTATTTCGCCAATTTTAAAACCCAATAAAGATCCAACTAGATGCACTTCATATCGACCCATTTCATTACTTAATGTTGATTATAAAATGTTTATGAGTATTTTTGCTGATAGATTGAAGACAATCATCCCAGGCATTATAGATATAGATCAGACAGGCTTCATTGTTAATAGAAACACTTTTGATAATATAAGGAGGACTCTAACATTAATTGATTTTGCAAATAGGAGAAAGAACGATTTAACACTTATTAGTCTCGATATAAGTTCAGCATTTGATTCAGTAAGTTGGGACTACTTGTTTACCTTACTGAAGTGCACAAACTTCTCAGATGCATTTGTAAATCTAATTGAACATCTATACAAAGGAGCATTGGCTTGCATTAAGATATGAACATATGTTTCACAAAAAATACCCATTTTAAAAGGTACAAAACAAGGGTGTCCACTCTCTCCACTATTATTTACTTTAATAATGGAGCCTTGGGCTAATCTGATCAGAAACAGTACTGATATAGAGGGATTTGAAATAGATGAAAATACAACATCTAAAATTCAACTTTTTGCAGATGATGTTCTAATTACATCAGCAGGATCTAATTCTTCTATGCAGTCCCTATTTGATAAAATGATGAATTTTAAAAATATTTCTGGTTTAATATTCAATGAAGAAAAAACTAAAATACTACCTATATATACACGAAAAAATTTTCTTATTAGTGATTTTAGTAAATATATACCCAATTCAGGTCAGATAACTTATCTAGGTATAATATTAACTAAAGATATCAAATCTATTATACATAATAATTATAATACCTGTCTTCTTAATATACAAAATCTTTTCAATACCTGGAATAATATGTTTTTTACTATGGAAGAGAGACTTACAATTATTAAAATGATAATATTCCCCAAGATATTATACTTAATACAATCAATAATACTCCCACCTACAAAAATAATTATCAAGAAATTGAATACACTAATGTTAAATTTCCTATGGGCACCTAATAGACCTAGGATTGCATTAAAGAAACATACTAATAGCTGGTCTCAAGGGGGCATTTCTTTTCCAGACTTTAACTTATATACTTTCTCTTCTATTATAAAAGTTATTACTTTGTTAATAGATCAGTCATATGTTGCAAAATGGAAAGATTACTGGGAACTAATTAGTATTCACTTCATGAAAATCTCTTTAACACATAAAAATATGATTGTAAATAACTCCATGCTATGGTTACTAAAAGAATTTTGTACTTCACCTATTACACCAAAATATATAGTTAGTTATCCATTAAACATTATTATTAGTTATCAAAATTTTATATTCATGCATCCTAAGTATAAGGAATGGAATTTTATTATATTCCCTATAATGTATACACGAGGTATGCTTTTGTCATCCACTTCTGAAAGAACTCATTTAGTCACAGACAATGATCTAAAGTACTGGTATCAGTTGCTATCTGATAATAAAGTTAAAAATTTAGACTTCTTAAAATAAGAATTTGATCTGAGAGAAACTTGTTGGTTAGAAGTTCAGACCTTTAGACAACATCTCATTAATAAAATTGATTTAATGTCTATAACAGTTAAAGAATCTATTCCAACACTGATTGATTACTTGATATTAAATTTACAACATAAAGTTTCTGATAAAGGTAAGCTTTCATACATACATAAAATTATTAGAGAAGAAACTTATTACAATGTAGATACCTATTGGAATTATTTCACTTCCATTAATGGTGAATTACCAAATCAACAAGATAAACAATATATATTGGAATCTGCCTATAAAACTACTTCTTCCATTATCTGGAGACTTTTTACTTGGAATTTTTACATAGATCCTTTTATACACCTTTGATGATGAATAAAATAAATAATAAAGACAATCTATGTAAAAGATGTAATGTAGAAATTAATGCTGATTGGGCACATATGTTTTATGACTGTATAAAATTGAAAGAATATTGGAAGTCAATCAATGATTTTTTGCAGGCTCTTTTTACAGATAATTTCATTATTTCTAAATCTCTTATATTATTCAACACTCCTGTACCTCAAAGTGTTAAAAAGGTTAAGCTTCCCTTGTTATGGTCTATTCTAGCAGTGGCTAGAAAAATAATAACCAGAAATTGGATTTCAGATGCACCTCCTTCGTTTAATGAATTTAAAAATGTTATGACTGTAGTGTGCCATATGGAATTGATGACAATAAAATCAAGAACTACTAGAAAAACATCTTATTATATTATATGGGATACTTTACAAAATTTGTTAAAAAAATCTTAACTTCAATAGCATGGTATTTTAGTTTAATTAATTGATTTGATTGTAGTGGATGTCTTTGTAAATACTTTGGTTATTTTATTGAATGTTATAACCATTTCTATTTTAATTACTTGTATAAAATTGTTATGATATTTATTTTGTATGTTAAAAACAATAAACTTGTTTAAAAAAAAAAAGAAATGCACACACACCCCCGAACAAGAACTCCATAATGAGGCACATGCACAAACCAGAATCATAATACAGCGTGTGTTTGGGATGCTCAAGTCATGGTTTTGGTGCCTGGACATATCCGGTGGAGCCTTGCAGTACTCTCCAGCTACATGTACACAAATTTTCATTGTATGTGCCATGCTACACAATATAATCCTGTGGAAACAGTTGCAGCAGGAACAGCATGAGGCAGGGCCACACAGCCCCCCACCATTGCCAAGGCCAGCACAGGCACAGAGTGACTTGGGGAATGAACAACCTGAGCCTGCCCTTGCAGGCAGAAGGAAGTGTGCCCAGGCTTTGGCAAAAAGGCAACACATAACACATACACTGACACTGTAGGAACCAAAGGAATGACACCTCTCCCTGACTTGCACATAAAGCAAAAGGGATGCCAAACATGACACTACCTGTGCTTTACCAGGTATAGGGAGTGTACTATGTGCATCCGCATCCGACATAGTCAGCCCTCCAGCACCATCCTCAATACTGGCACAGCCACAAGGTAAGTCACTCTTCCTATCAATTGCTGAATGGAATAGTATTTTCTGCTAGTTGTGTCTATGGTATGGATGTGAGCATGCAAGGGAATCTGGTGGCTGAATTGGATGGCAGCAGATAGTGGACACCTATATGGGCAGCATGAAATCCACAACAAATACTTGTGTCAACAAAGTAGGCAGTAGTAGACAAGGTGACAAATCCCATTGCAGTACATGTGGTGGCTCAAATGTGTGTCCATAGGACACACACATGTATGTTAGTGAGGCTCACATACCCAACAACAGCCTCAGCCAGCAGGACAGGTGTAGATGACCACAAAGAAAGGCTGTGCTAAGGCCTCCAATTGATGGCAATGGAGAACAGCCCCCCTCCAGACCTACACAGACAGACTACAACAGTTCAGGCAGTTATATGTTAGTTCTAAAGGGTAAGAAGTCTGAAACTGAACTGTAGGTCAATAAAAGCTAAGATCTGTACTCTACTGATATGCCTCTAGTCTACATGATAGGTCAGAATACAGAATGAAATGGAAGCCAACAGAGTTCCTGAAATACCAGTACAGTCATAGAAAATGTTTACAGTTGTCAGGTGTGCCTCCCCACAATCCTATGTCGAAGTGCAGTAACATGTACGTGTGGGTTTAATAACAGTGGAGCACAGATTACTTGAGCTGGCCCAATTTACAGGATAGATTGTTGCATGTGTATAATATGCAGGGCTCTGTGTGTTAGGTTGCTGTGTGTTGTATATTGTGTGAAAGTGGTCAGCATGTAGCCATAGCGGGTTGTGTCCTGGTAGACTATGGCTAGTACTGTTGATGACAGGGACATGTCCATAGGTTCATAGGTTGGTACTAGGCTATTGGCCCTAGGGGCTATACAAGACTAGCCATAAGAATTCCCTGGTTATTTCTTCCCACAATATTTACTTCCCTGGACCCATGTCTAGGAGGGCGACTGACATGATCCCCGGGGTGAATTTCCTATCTCCCATCTAATTGTCAAGGTTCCTTTTGAAGAGGGCCAAAGAAATGCTCTGCTTGACATGTATGGGCAGTCTATTCCAGAGTCTGAGAAGTCTCTGGGTCAGGAACCTATCCCTCCAGCATGTTTTGTTCATTGTGATGACAAGGTTTAGATCCCTGGAGACTGTGGCTCTGAAGGATTGGGATTTCTTTAAGTGTAGCATATCCAACAGCTCTGGGTTTGACATGGCCTTGTATGTTAGGCAGAGATCACCTCTGAGTAGACGATATGCGACAGAGTATAGCTGGAGTATTTTTAGATGGTCAGCATAGAGGATATGCTTTAGGCCTGTGATTCTTTTACTGAGGTATTTATGCAGCTTTTCCAGTTGTTGCAGACGTCTTGATAGGTACATAACAAACAGGGCGTTGTATTCTATAATGGGTCTAATGAGGGATAAGTACAGTGAGACACTGACCTCCTTTTTTCTGGATGAAAAACCCTTAGTAATGAGGTGTGCCACATAGAAGGATTTCCTGACTGTTGTGGCGATGTGGATATCGAAGGTGAGGCCACTGTCCACCTGTGTCCCTAAGTCTCTTATCACACTTTCGGTGTTTAGTGTACTGCCACCTATGTGGTAATTTATGGGTACATGTTTTTTCCCAAAGGGGTTAACTATACATTTCTTGGCATTGAGCTTGAGCCCATGGCTCTGGCACCAAACATCTGTTTCTGTAAGGCCTTTTTGTAGAATATCCACATCATTTGGGGATTCAATAATGGCTCCCAGTTTGCAGTCATCTATGAACTTTGTTAGCCAGAGTCCCTAAGTGTTGGCCTGTACTTCAGAGAAGTAGATGCCAAACAAGAGTGGTCCCAGGACTGAAACCTGAGGTACTCCACTTGTCACTTGTCTGGAACTGGATTTGGAGTCAGCTACTTTTACAGTGTGAGTTCTGTCAGTAAGCCCATTGGCAACCCGTCGAATGATGTAGGGATTAATGTCCAGCTTAGTAAGTTTATCTATGATTTCACAGTGGGGGATGGTGTTGAAGGAATAAGCAAGGTCCAGATAGGCTGTGTGGACTGCCTTACCTTCGTCCATAGCTCTGGAGACTGATTCGAAGAAGTCAATCAGGTTCAGGAGACAAGACTGGCCCTTCACGAACCCAAACTGGGTGGGGTCCAGTGTTTGAAGGTTGCCAATGTCTTTGTTTATAAGTTCCATGATAATACATTCCATGGCCTTGCAGATCAGGCTCATCACACTGATGGGGCGGTAGTTCTCAGGATCCAAGTTGAATCCCCCCTTGTGGAGTGGGATAACTGTAGCTGTGATCCACTCAGTGGGTATGAAGCCTGAGGTGAGGCTATGATTAAACATGACACTTAGGTGAGATGTCAGTTCATTTTGTAGTTCATGTAGTACACAGCCTGGGATGCCATCTGGTCTCATGGATGCTGTATTCTTAGCTTTGAAGAGTACGCTTTTTACCTGTGTGGCCATTATTACCGGAATTTGGCAATCTTTTGGTATTGAGATGGGTCCTTTAGGGGGTGACGGGGGGTGAAGTTGACAGTGAATCGATCTGCCAGGATATTGGCAATATCCTTGGGATCAGTATATTTAATGCCATTCTGTTGTAGCTCAGAGCAGATCTGAGCATTGCAATTTAGATTCTTGACATAGCTATAGAATGCCTTGTGGTTGTCTTTGGAATCTTTGGCAATTTACAACTGCAGAGCCAACCACAATGCATCCCAGCAAGACCCAATTCAGCAGTCATCCATACTCATTGCTTAGATGTCAATATCTGTCACCATCTGAAAGATGGACATACCATAAATATGGGCCAAGACATACAAACAGTACACAGGTTGAAGTACCCTAGACAGAGTTACATAAAAATTTAACTGCCAACTGCACACATCTTTGGAATTGTGCATACAGGTCAGCAGCACATTAGTTGTCCATGTAGTATGGGATACTGATGTTGTCTGGCCATCAGTGGCAGACCACAAAAGGCACAGTTATGAAGTAATGAGAGAATGCCTATGTTCCCAAACAAGGCAGCATAAGGGGAGTGTCCCAGGTATATCTGTGAGTCAGCTGCAAGAAGCCTCCATATCACACATGCACTCAGCTTACACCACTATCATCCACAGGTTTATCACAGGTCATATCCCTGCTGTTGGGAATGAGTACAGCGTGACCCCCACTTCTGTATGGGAATATCCACAGAATGCAGCATGCTGAAGAGGTGCCCCATGCAGGTGTGTTCCTAGCTGTAAGCAGCACCCTGCCAGCATCCAGAAAAATGGATTAATATGGACAGGAACTATTGCCATTAACACCTCACACACTTACCCTGTCACTCCAGGGGAATCCAGTGGCTTGCAGTCTGGGACTGTAGGAGTGACCAGATGCATAGGCCTCCTACAGATGGCCTGCTTCACTACCAAATGCCCTACAGTCCTCTGTCAAAGGCCTATGCCTCACCTGTACTGCCAATGTATGTTATCTCATGGGGTCCCACCTAACAACATAACACACTCCACAGAACACAAATGCAAGGCCATGTCAACAAATCGCAGTAGCATGCCCACCATGTCCTACTGTATGAACTGTGGACCAACCCCTAAATACCGCTGGGATGAAGGGACAACTATAGGGATACTTCTCGGATATCACTCACATAATGTTAGGAAGAGGATAGAATAACAGAGTGGGGGGGTGTAGAAGCATGGACGTCATGGAGTGTGTGAAGTCTGAAACTCTTATGTGTGCCCATACTACCTCTGCCTTCAAACCCAGTAATGGGTGGCTACAAAACTGCTCATGAACCATAATCTGAAGGGGAACTCTCCAGATATATGAGCCCTGCCTCTGGGTAACCTGGGTGAATCTGTACAGCTGAGAGGTATGGCCACAGCAGGATATGGCCATTCTATTATGTCGATAGATGTACAGACAGGGGATCCTCAGGCACCACAGTACTAAAGTGCTGGACCATTTACACAGACCCATCAGCAAATGTCTGCAGCTATCCCTCCAGAATGCAATGAGTGTGCAAGAATATGTAGGCTGCAGACCACAATACTGGACACAGCTTCATTCACCTTGTATTTCCCTGGAAATAACTGTAAGCAAATAAGTACATCTGTCAGTAGTGGATGGCATAATACATCACAGTGTAAAACAGTACATATGTCTGAGTATCTCTGCTAACACCAACCATGTAACACAAGCAGCACAGACACAATAGTTACAGTATCCCACTATTTTCTCCCATTGTGACTCCATATTGTCAACCTATTTACAGATATCCTGCAGAAACAGGTTGCTAGCTGTAGGTATAGAACACAAAATCCTGCACTGGAGTACAACCTACCTGGAATGGATTCACATACTCAATACAGAAGGCCATACTGAGCATGCCCCTACACTTAGAAAAATGAAGCCCATGTCTGACAACAAAATACAGAAGGTCATACTGGGCATGCTCCAACACTTAGAGAAATGAAGCCCATGTCTGACAATAACAGTGGACTACACATATCTGTCAGTCGCAGATATCTGTGCACACACACCACATTGCACATCATTTGTGCTTTGCACACACATTGGATAGGAATACTCACACATATCCAAGGCCAACACACTTTAACAGGTCAAACATAAACACACTAAGATGTGGGGAAGAGAGAGAGGCAGACAGTGACAAAGAGATTGCCATCATGAGGCCTGTCCCACCCACCACAAATCCAATTGACCAATATCACATAATGTGCCGATGTCAGTCACTGTATACATTTGCTTTTGGTAGCCCTTAGCCCTATAGTGTCTGTCGTGCTTATGATAACTGTGTAACATGATAGCACAAATCAGCATTCATCCAGCATTTGTATACCCAGTCATGTCAAATGTAAAAGTTGTATGTGACTGAGTGTTGTGTGTGTGTTTCCAGAGGAATGGTTTATGTCTCATTTACACACACTGCACTTCCCATTGGCCATGTTAGTACTCATGCTGATGTCAGTCACCTTGAAATAACTGTCTGGCCAATTCTCAGCCCCATAAGCTCTGTGGCATGTGCGATAACTGTGTAATACTATAGTGTAACATACTAGTTTGATAGGAGTTCTAATCCCAGACATGGTAACTGTAAAACTGTGTGTGTCTACAGAGATTAATAATTTTGAGGCCATTCACAGTCACTTCACCTCCCATTTCCCTACTTTAGCTAGCCTACTGATGTCAGTCACTTTGAAATACCCCTTTGGAGAACACCAGCCCTATAAACACTGTGGCGCATGCAAGAACTACATAATGCTATAGTGTAACATGCCTAGTTAGGTAGGAGTTCTAATTCCAGACATGGCAACTGTGAAACTCTGTGTGTGTGTGTGTGTGTGTGTGTGTGTGTGTGTGTGTGTGTGTGTGTGTGTGTGTGTGTGTGTGTGTGTAGAGATTAATGATTTTGAGGCCATTCACAGTCACTAAAACTCCCATTGCCCTACTTTAGCAAGCATGCTGATGTCAGTCACCTTAAAAAATTCCTTTGGACAAGGGCTAATCTTATAAGTTCCGTGGCACATGCCATAAATGCGAAACAATGTAGATATGGGTTTGAATCTCATCTGTGGCAAGTGTTTATATGTGTATCTCAAAGATTTTGGCCCCATTTACACACAGTACACATCCCAGAGCCTGACTTTAGCAGTCCTGCAGATATCATCCACCTTAGAAGTACCTGTTGCCAAACCTAAACCATGTCAGGTCAGTGGTGCATATGGTTAATATGTGATATAATGGTCTGTAAAGATTGTTAGATAGAGGTGTGAACCTCACCACAGACAAATGCAAATGTGTGTTGAGGGTAAAATTATTTTTGGTATCTCTCACCCACTACATCACCCACTGCCAGTATTTACAAGAGCTGGTGATGTTCTTTACCTTAGAAGTACCTTGGAACAACATCCATTCTATAAGCTCTGTGGTGCATGTGATACATGTGGTACACTATAGTAAGAATACATAGCTAGGTAGGGGTTTGAATCTCTGTACTGGCAAGTGTGTGCATCTGTCATCAGTATCCTGTGTGGAGGTTGCTGTGATTGTGTAATAACAGGATGCATTGTGGGGCAGGTTTTGCAAATTATTATGTTGAGGACCTAGTATATGTCACAATGTCCACTTACAAGGACAACAGATTTCAAACACCAAAGAGGCTGGTGTAGACAATACATAGCCCTACATGTGACATTATGGATTTATGAAAAATATAGGCAACCCTTGTATTACTCAGAGAACACTCTCCACCCACGCCTCATACACAAACACACTTGGCTAGGCAACAACTACTATATTGGTGGTTCCCCATATATTGCCTCACAGATAGTAACCACAGTGTGATCTCAGTGGACTACATGCCTGTTGACCACAACAGTGCCACTGACATCAGAAAGTACTGTGATGTATTACATCTCCTGACTATGTGTTATCCAGCAAGTAAAAGGACATGGCACCCTGTTCCATCCCTACAGTAGGCAAATAAATGCTTACAGTGGTCCTTTAGCAATGTTCCCCACTGGACACTTGCAACAACTGTAGAGTCTGCAAATGTAACACACAAAGGGAACCCCATGCCTTATACACATGCCCTGTATGGATAGATGCCACTAACTCCACTGAGTACCTGTATCATGCTGTCAATGTAGGTGCAAATACGACCTCAGTTCCATTGCCAGGTCTCACCAAATGAGGTCAGAAATGCTACATCAGAAGATAATCTGTCCACACAACATGTCCCAGAGACCTCAAGTACACTTCCACATGTCGCAGAACATGCATGTGGAGCATGTGCACAACCCAGACTATGTCCATGTTATGGAATATAGATCACATACATGGGAAGCAGTGCACATCACTGGCCACCCACAATAGAAACCCAGATGAGTGGATTGTGAATACAATACGCACCTGTAGGGACCACTCCAGAGACTACACCCCTGAGCCACACTGGAGACCATTGTCATGTGGCCTGATGCCAAGGTATTCCCTTTGCCTAGCCTTGAACAGCCTTCAGGCCCATTCACCTACTACACACTTGTGAAGCAATGAACCTATGCATCTCAGTGCTGGCAAGTGTGCGTGTGTGCGTGTGTGTGTGTGTGTGTGTGTGTGTGTGTGTGTGTGTGTGTGTGTGTGTGTGTGGAGATGAATGATTATGAAGCCATTTACAATCACTACACCTCCTATTGCCCTACTTTAGCATGCCTGCTGATGTCATTCACCTTGAAATAACCATTTGGCCATGTATCAGCTATATAAGCTCTGTGGTGCTTGTGATAACTGCGTAATACTGTAATGTAGCAAACTAGTTAGGTAGGAGTTCTAATCCTGATTCTAGCAACTGCGATAATGTGTGTGTTTTCCTGAGAGAGTGTGTGTATGTCTTCATTGACACCTGCTTTTGTGGACATTCACACGTACTACACTTCCCTTATCCCTCCTTTAGCACTGTTGCTGATGTCACTCACCTTCAAAGATACCTTTGGACAGCTCTCCAACATGTAACATCCATGGTGCATGCAATAACTGCGTAATACTATAATAACAATTCATAGTCAGGTAGGGATTTGAAATAAGTGTGTTTGTGTGCATGTCATCAGTATCCTGTGTGGGTGTTGTGGTGATTCTGTAATGACAGGATCCATTGCAGTGTGGTTTTCCTACATCATTATATTGAGGACTTATATGTCCCATTGTCCACATTACAAGGCCAACAGTTTTCAAATACTATACAGGTTGTTGTAGACAATCCTCAGCCATAAATATGTACAGCTATGTGCAATTACTATGTGACAGTATGGATTAGTAAACAATATAGCAACTGTTATAACATCCAGATACCACTCTCCACCCATGGATCATACACAAAAACGCATGGCTCTTACTCTCTTACTCCCTTCTTTTTTCACTTTGTCTCTGTCTCTGTCTCTCTCTCTCTCTCTCTCTCCCTCTCTGGTGGATGTGGAAAAGTACAACTGTTTTGCATAGGCAGCAGGTTGAGTTTTGTGAGTAATGATCATGATCATCTGATGGCCTGTGCATGAACTGCAGTACCCCACTTGCTAATTGCATGTGGAACAGCTGTGGTATCATTCCTATAACCAATTGCATGGAAAAACACTCCTAGAACTAAACACTTCATGTGGGTGTTGGCCCTTTTCCTTCACTGTGAGCAGGACTTCATGTGGGTGTTTGACAAACAGCATCACAGAGGGTAGATGGAAATACCTCTTACAACATACACTGTGGAGACAGGCCAACAAACGGGAGGGGGATGTTCCAGACATGGGGACAGAATGTAAGTATTGCTGTTCTACATTTGAAGTAATGTTGGTTTAACAGGGTTTGTGTGGATATGGTTGTTCTACATGATTTAAAGTCTGGCATGACAGTGTTATGTGGTTGAGGAAACTCTGACCTGTAGGGCTATCTGCAGACTAGCCAGAGTCATACATGTGTTGTGTTACTCACACATTTCCTATCTTTAGAAATGCAGTAGCTTACTCTGATGATTGCAGTCAGTACATGGTGACATCCATATGAGTTACTGACTTCATATCCCTCAGAAGAGATATGTCACAACAAATCCTGTTACACCAGGAAATTTCTCAGTTTAATACAGCAATATGTCAATATTGGCCCTGTGTTTGTGCCTCCGTCCACCGAGTCTGTCATCCTTTGTTCATATGCCATGCAGTAAGAGGTGCATATGTACAGTACATCAGTATTTACTGACATCATACCTGATAACAAGCCAGTGAGATACCAGACTGCTAGACATGTTATGTATAGCAGGCCTTATATTTGAGGACAAAACCTGGACATTCTGTTGTAGTGTGTACAGTTGTGAGTTCTGTGTACTTATGGTTATTATCGACAGAGCTGGCATTGTGAATATGTTACTTGGCCTGTGTACAGACTGTGGTAAATGTCATTGTTCTTTGTCCTGTTCTGTTGTTGCATGCTGCTCCAGTTTATGGTACCCTATCAGCGTACATGTTTGTAGGGCCAGATTGACACATGTCCCATAGCACAGCCAGGCATCAGACTACACTGTGTATTGGCCCAGTATATATAGGGTTAGTGTGTTTGTGGCACATATGAGGATGGTTTTGTTCACACAGTCCATATACTGTAATATTAATTAGGCTTATCATAATGTGACTGTGACTATGTTCAGATTGGTTGTGAGTATGCACTTTCACACTGGTGTCTGTTACTCCATGCTATTTCATGCCTGTAGTGCCTGCTATATTTGCAAGTACATGTGTATTCCCCCATAGGAAACTTGGGTCAGTGTTGTGGCAGTCTGCCTGTAGTTTGCACAGTGTTTTGTGACATGCCTAGCAGCTAAGTGTATTTACCTAGTGTGATGTTATGTCCAGATATTTGTCAGATGTACTGTTGCCTGGCCACCATAACTGTTGTGTATTTCCTGACAAAGCAGTGGGATGCTGTAAAGATGTATGTCACTAACTAGTGGGAAGTATGTGGGCTTGGGACCTCTGCTCCTCCGGTTAATATGTGTTAGGACAGACAGGAGTGTGTGAGTGCATCAACTGTATGAGCTTATCTATTCCAGTATATTTGTGATATCCCCATTTACATGGCTGTAAACATCCACTTTTTCAGGCTTGGTCCACATGTCTTGCACTAAGGAGTTCTGTGTATACCTCTGGACTGACCAGATTGTGTCAGACTGTCCACGTTTATTGGTCATATCTCTGCTGTATTCTACAGGATCATTACTGTGATTTGTGTGGTACTTCACTATGAAGATCTAATGATGTCTGTCAGTAACTGATGGCATACATGTCAGTATCAGAAGTGACTTCTCACACAACATGTCTGTTAACACAGCCCCTGTTACTGTAACAACATTCTACATTTATACCTACGATACTTACATGACATCCCCTTGCACTAAGAGGTTGTGACTATTGGTGCTGAGGTATGACTCCACTACATGTTATGGACATATGTTTTATAAATAAATATATATATATATATATATATATATATATACATACATATATATATATATATATATATATATATATATATATATATATATATATATATATAAATCAATATATAAATATATATATATATATATATATATATATATATATATATATATATATATATATATATATATATATATATGTACATGTATACATATATCTACATATGTATATGTATATATCCATATCCTTGTTATGTGTAAACATGAGTGTTATATATACCTTCCCAGATGTATCCCACCATATTTATCTGATATATGTATATTTAGATATAACAGCGTACTGATTCAACTCTATTTTCACTAACAAGTACTACACAATTGTAGAAGTCAAAGCAGTTCACTACTATTCAGTATGTGTACTAACAGATATATTGGAAAAAAACAACAATTATTTTCACAGCTGTGATGGCTTAGTGGTTGATTGCTGTGATGATAGTTTACAGGGTTCTAGGTTCAAGACCTGCAAGTGTTGTTTATTTTGTTTCTAGGCAGAACAAGGAGTATTGGCTATAGAGTGGTTAAGGCAATTTTGAGCAGCTTTAAGTAGGTTTGTGCTTGTTTGCGTGAAGCGGTGCTAACATATGGTTAAATGAAAAGGTGCTTACACCATGTCAGGTTCGCTTATCACTGCGCAAATCTGCTTAGCATTTACATTTAAGCAATGATTACTCTTGCTAAGCATAGCTTAGCCTTGGTAACCAGTGATCACATTCCAGACTGAGAAAATAACAGGGTAATGGCATCTTTAATAAGTGTATTTAATTCTATGTACATAGCATGCTTCTATTTGTTGTCATTACAGTAGCAAGGGGTGTGAGTATACTGTATGGGACACCTGAGTATATATGGCTAGTACAACAATCTTTTCCATTTGCAGGTGTTTCATACATGGGTAGTATCCCAGGTTATATGCAGTCACAGTTGCATGTATTGTATCATTACGTTACTACTGTTAACAGTGCTTTCCCAAATAAGAGTAGATTGTAGATTGTAGTACTGGAACCATATACCACTGCATGCAAAGCTAGACTATCATGTTTTTGGTGTGTGAACTGTGTGTTATTAAGTATTTGCTACTGGATATTGATCTGATATGTGGATATTAACTGTAGACTACTATGTATATAGGACATGTCATTGAGGGCTGTTGTCATGTAGTAATTGCATACCTATCAGTGTCAGACGTCTGTTTGTCAAAACATTCATCCTAATGCATAACCTGTTTGCTAGCTGATTTCTGTCTGTCCTCTGTACAGATGTGCAGATGTCAGGTATCCATCTTGCCTGCTTACAGGCAATCTATGCTTGACTGACACTGACATGTCTGCCCAGCTGTGTTATGAATTACACAGCTAAGAAACCCCACCCTGTATGCACCAGATGGCTTGGATACCTCAACTAGACTACCACAGTCAACAGAACATGCTTGGGTACAGGACTCCAACCCAGACACTGGCCATGTTATGTAATATATGTTGCACACATGTCAATTGGAGCACCTCACTGGTCCTCTGCAAGAAATAACCAGATGATTGGATGTCACATTTAACTGTCACCCTGAAGAGCACTCACATGTCATCAGTTGATAGATGGAGTGCTGATGGCATAATACCACTGCACCCACATCCCCTACTCTTCTCATCTCTAAATGGACAATATCCTGGTACACATCTAGGAACACCTGCACCTATGGACCCCAGTACTGACAAATGTGTCAGTGTGTATTACTGAGAATAACAGTGTCTGTGTGTTTGTAAACTTGTAGTTGATAATACCCTGAGGGCCTTCTCACCCACTACACACCCCATTGCCATAGTTAAAAATGGCTGCTGCTGTAATGGATATTAAATGTACCTTGTTATACTCTTCACCCTATGGGCTACCTGGAGTTTGTAGTACCAGCACAACACTGTTGTACAAATGGGTAGATAGGCATGGGTTACCCTCTGAGTCCTGGCAAGTGTGTGTATGTGTGCCAGTGTGTATATTTGTAGGATACAGCATTCTGAGGCCACATTCTCCAAATACAATAGACCTTGCCTTACAGTATAAGGGAAAGTAATTTTACTGACATTAGGAGAGCCATGACAAACAATCACCCTACTATCCCTGTGGCATGTGCAATAAATGCATATCCCTTTAGTAGCACCAATGAGATAGACAGGGGGTTGTATTGCAGTCCTGGTCAATGTGTGATTGTGGGTATGTCAGAGTACTATCATGGGTTTCAGTGAGTAAAATATCCAATGTGGGGTGTGGGTGCTGGGTATACTGTCTTTACACCATGATACCCCAGTACATGTCCCAATGTCCACTGTATTAGGAACACTGTCACCTTCAACCATACAGGTAACTGATTACACTATCCAGCCCAATGATGCATGTGCTGTGTGCAAATTATTTGTAACAGAATGGACTCACTGACAAGGTAGTTAGCACTGATAAACCCAGGTCTCTCAGATGTGTCTATGTGATGTGCTTGTTAATGTGTATATGACAGCATGTCATACTATGCATTGTTCACTAACACCCTGTACATCCCCCATTACCATACTGTACAAGGCATGGTGATGTTCTTCACTTAACAAGAAACTCGGGATGGACCTCATCCTGAACGCTGTGTGGTGTGTGCAGTTAAGGCCAAACACATTAGTAACAATAAGTACCTAGGTAGGGGTTTTGCCCTCAGTGTTGCCAAGTAAATGTGTGTGTGTATGTGAAGGGATCTACTTCAGTATGCAGAAAATACATGTCCCAGGAGGTCATCTGTCAGAGAACTGACTGGCAAATGCTAACATTTCAAAGGAATCATCTTGTGGAAATTCATTCCATCAAAACTAGTAGTACATGTTTAAATGCCCTCTTCCCCACTGTATAGCTGTACAGCAGTACTGGAGTTGGTATATATAATTGGGTGTGGATGTTGTGGGCACAGCCACCCTCATTGGGGTTATTGTTGTGTGTATCCCCCCACTTAGTCTGCTGTAATACTGTACAGTTTATGCTAACAGGTTAAGTAGTTGTCAATCACACTATGTGTGGTTCTACACCACCCCACACCCTCAAAGTGGAGGGCTGTACCACTCACACCAGCACACCTATGTTTACCAACTGCAGGACTGCACTACATTGGGGGGAGAGGACATATACCCTGCCAGTACTATTGTCAAGGACATTAAACTAGCAGACTGATTATTTACTGATGTGATTTTTTGTCTATTTTGTCTTGGTGGAATTACATAGGCTAAAATGGGATCACTGCAAAATTAAGTACATCCATGTGTACTGTATTCTCTGTGTATTTCATCAACACCAAAGCCTCTGTGTGTGTTATACACAAACATGTGGTGTGTGCCACCCAGTACACTTACCATTGTCCACTGTAGAACGGCTGCTGACATCAACCACCATGCACTCACCTGTATACACCTCTCAGACCTATCAGCCATGTGGCACATGCAGTAACTGTTACACAGACCTGTTACTTGTATTCAGCTGTACCCAGGATATGACACAGTCAATGTGTCACCACAGTGCCATACCCCTTACAGGAAACAACACCAGACCAACATCTTGCTGACACATAGACACCTATAACACAAACTGAATACATTATGGAGACCACAATCAGTCAGTGTTAATAACAGCTATAATGCATCATGTCTGGACAGTTACACATCCTGACATGTAAGCATTAAACTTTCCAGCTGAGAACATGTTATACACCATTACATTGCTACACCTTAGTACATTCACCCTGTGCATCAGAACTATATTAGCCTGTCCCTGCATCAATAGTATGGATGACAGGGATGTGACACAAGTATCATCATATGCACAGGGCGTGTTGTGGGTTTGCCAGAGACCTAGGCTAAGCTGTTTGGTTGACATAATGTGTTTGTGTTAGGGGGTTTCTTTATCAATTGGGCTGTGCAGATGTGGTGTGTGTAGGTATGGAGGTGCCCTAGCTGTGTTTGTGATATGTATGTATGTGTGTGTGTGTGTGTGTGTGTGTGTGTGTGTGTGTGTGTGTGTGTGTGTGTGTGTGTGTGTGTGTGTGCACAGTCCTGCCATGTGGTTGCCCTATACAGAGATTTGTTGGACAACTTCAGAATGCACATGGCAGGGTTTGCAGTTCACCGTCTCCAGCCACGGACATGAGAACTGTGCCTGCCAGGGGTTCCACAGACACTACCAGGTACAAGCCCAGATATGGTACTCTCCCCTGATGATGACAAATGTCCATTGGATCCGGGTCCTTGTTGGGACCGGCCAGGACCACGTGCACATGGCCTGCTGTGGTGTTGTGTGGAGGAGCACCCCCCCTGCAGTGTTGATTCCGGTACTGCCACTACAGGAGTGGCTGTGAATTGTTGCATGTCTATGTAGACCTCTACCTGTTGGTGTTGCTGACCTACATCCATGTGGCTGTCGCCCTACTCTCACCATATACTCTAACACAGACATTGCACGGTTGAGGATTCCCACCATCTCACCCAACCATCTATCCAGGACCTCTGCAAAATAATGGTGGGCACTTGCAATCTCATGGATGTTGTCAAGTACAGCAGAATGAGTAACCCTCTGGAGCCTCAGACTCTGTCTGGTATAATGTTCCATACATGCCTGTGCCTCCATGATGGCCTGAAACATGTGTCTGGTGACACCTGCTGTGGCATTTCTGCTAGGGGCATGATGGCCAGCAGCCCTCCTATAAGCACCCCTGTACATCTGCCTGTGTGGTACATTGCCAGTCATCCGGCTATGGCTGCTGTGTACAGACACACTTGCCATAGTCACCACACTGTCCTGTCCCATGCCACCACTTGCCAACTGTCCCTCATGTATGGCCAGTGGTGATGGGATATGTATAGGCAATGTGACTGTGTGCAGGGATGGGGTGGATAACAGTGGGATGTCAACCAATGGCACAGCTTTAGCCCCTGACATCTCCACCTGTGCCTCACCATACCTATCATCATAGTCAGAGTCTGTATGGATGCTAGGATGCTAACATCAGTTTGCCTGCAGGATAGACCCTGACCCACCTTGTCACCTGTGAGGGGAAAACAAAAAATGTAATTAAGACCTGTACGTCATTTCTTACCTTTACACACACACACACACACACACACACACACACACACACACACACACACACACACACACACACACACACACACACACACACACACACACACACACACACTTACTTACAGGTGTGGTGGCACAAAGATATTACACAGACCTCTCATTACCCATCTGTCAATATGCGTGCCATATGGCACTCAACAGCATGCACTGCAGCTATACTCAATCCCTGTTACCAACATTATACATCTCTGTGATGCATGAGTTTTGTTAGAAGGTGATGCTCCTTCCCCTGGAACACACTGCACCCATGTACACAGTATTGCTGTGTACCTGTTCAACACCCTGGCATGTATGTACTGGCCACCATACCTCACAAGTGTACACACCATTGCTGAATGTGTATATGTATGGCAGTTACATTTGCTCTGTTGCTCACAGTCCCTATGTGTTTGTCTGACACACACCTGGGGTGATATGAGGACAAATTTCAATAGTGAATGCCTGACCTCTGATTTGCAGATCTCATCATCAGCAGTGCATTTATGAGCAATAAAATCCAATTACACTGACAACCTTCAAAGCTTACTGTGGCTATGAGGAGTGTACACACCCTTATTGAGATGCCACCCTCTTCCCTGATACACAATGAGGCCACAGTACTGCATATGTTAAGATTACACATACACCTGATATGTGACATATGACCTATGCAATCGAATGCAATATCAAACAAATGTGTTAGGTGTGCAGATGCTGATTGAGATGCATACAGTATGTGGGTTGCATAAATGTGCATGCCCTTAACATGATGGTTTGTTGCAGCACCTGTTAAGTGAACTACAGCAGTCACTATTCCTTGAAGGGGTAATCTAGCATGGCCCATCTTCACTTGCCATTATTTGGTCACTCTGCCTTACAAATGTCCCCCAACTCTGACAGATTGCAAGGTCAGCTCATGTACACAGCCCTTGGAGGTCACACAGTGCCTTCACTATTGCTGTGGAGTCAGGGTTATGTGTGACACAATTCATGACCTCGACTGTGTTCAGATACAGCCATTTTTAGTGAGCTTTGGATGTATTCTTCAGTTCACTGTTGTGTTTCAGGATGACACCCGTCCCCATCCTCAGCTTTTTTGCAGATGCTTAACAACTAGAGTAATTTTGCAGTGTCCCAAATTCAGAACACGATGTCTACCAGCCTAGTTCCTGCTAATAAACAGTAAACCTAAAGGTGCACACTGGCACCAGCAAGGTACAGATGGGGATGATGGGCCTGAGGTGGATTGAGGTGTTGCTTGTGCAGCAAATGTATCTTTATTAATACTATCTGTAGGCTTTAGCCTTGGTCTTGATTCACTATTACACATTGCAGCACATGCCTTTGGGAGACTTGATGTTATGCATATGCTACCTGTAGAGAGCCCTGGATGATGTTTCCTGTGGAACAACTCTTCCATCTGATTACCCTAACCCATAGGCCACACTTATGCAGGGTCCAGGCAATTGTCGATACAGGTACTACACAGGCAGTACTTGCTAGACATTCCTGCAAGTCCCTCAGTGTTGCTGCATGTTTCTGGGAAGCCTCCATGACAAGTTTGCAACATGTGTTGTCACCTGTCTTGGATGGCCATCTGTTTATTTTCTACATTAATGTTGTCCCATACTTCAGAGTTACATACATGAATGTCTGCACTGTTTGCCATGGTATATGCAATGATGAGGTAAGGCTACATCTCCCACTCTGGAGTGATACCTTTTGGATATGGGATCCATGCCATGGTTTGTAAGATGTGTGCAAGCCACGGCTGCCTCTGTGGCAGGTGAGTGGGCAAATGTCATGGACATACTTCTTGGACAGCAGACCATTACTTGGTGTGACATTGAGTACCTGTACTTGATGGACGGTGTGTACTCAAGAAGAGTTAATGCTTTCAGTACCTCAAAAGCTGCTTCCACAATATGTTATTTGGAGTGTGTGCACACATATGCTTCCAGTGTTTGTTAAGGTATGTATTCCCCATATTTGTTGTCTTAATATAGGATTCCATATTGCACATTCATTGCTCATGTTAGGATCACATTACAGGTTGTAAAACTTGTGGAATGTGGTATTGTGATATGCCGTTGTGTAGATCTGTAACAGTTGCCATTGTAATAGTGGTATATACACTGTTGTAGCCACTGTATAAGGGTAATGTTTCAGACATGTCCCTACTGTAGGCCATTTGTCCCACCATTATGCTCATCTCTGTCCACACATTTCGCACTGACAGGTTGTTAGTTACACTGCAGGACTATTACATACCCTTCAGATATGCCATCATGGTGATCACTATGATGCAGTACAGTTAACAGCAACAATAAGTGAACATGTACAGCATGCATTATGGGTAGGTGTGTTAAATGTGTGCATGGCAAATACCATGGCCATAAGGTGGCCGGTGTATTGACAAACCTGAACAAAAAAAATCCATACTCACCATCTACAGGCTGCTGCCCCAGAGGTATACCAGTGGGACCTACATAATTGTGTGAGAGATGTAATGTCAGTAGCCACACCTATGACATTGGTACAGGGTAGGAGCAGCATTTCAGTACATCAACAGTACAAACCCACAATACTAGCGCTTATGCACATCTGTTCATTACTACACTGGAGCAACAGATTATGTTATCAGACATATGCATGGATATACTTTACAGATCAAGATGGATAAGCAACAGTGGTCTACTAAATTGCCCTGGGGCCTTACCTGCATGCTCCTCATCTACTGTGGTAGCACCCACCTCCACAATGCTATCATCAGGTTCTTGGCTTGGCTGGCAGCGGGTGCCCCAAGGCTGGTGAGGAGCTCCTCAGCATGTGTCAGTGTGGGCCGGATGGCATGAACCCACCTGTGGCTAGCTGGTCCCTCCTAACTGCAGCAGCATGCTAACGGGTGTGGCAGATGAGGTCATTGTAATGATGCTGCACCTGCAGAAAAAAAGCTGTGAAATGAAGACAAAATAATTACTTTCCACACAAATGAAAAGTTAAGTGTTTTCTTTCATTTTAATCACAACAAACTTCTTCAGAATTGCAGTTATTCAGGCCAACATCATTTACCCTGTGGATGAGCTCATTCCACAGGGCAGTCCTCTCCTGCAGATCATGGGACGTACGCCCAAAGAGTGTTCTGTGGTGATACACGAGGTAGTTGATTAGTATTTCATTCTGCTGTGGAGTATAAGCAGGGATATGCTCCCGTGACATGGTACCTGGAAGATATAAACAGGGAAAAAAGGTCTGAGGACCTCATACTGCAAGTATATAATAGTTGTTAATTGACATCCTCCCCAGCATATCTGCAACAATAATCTGAACACACAAATCAATGGGTATGTTTACATCAAACCTACTGTTGGGACATATATCCTACTGTGCAACAAATATTGAAATGTGTTTATATTCATGTTCCATGTTGAAACACTATCATTGGTGGCCTGTTGCTAACAATGTAACATGCATGCCATTGTAATGGCCAGTGTGGTTCCATATATGCATGTGTTCTGTTTGCTATCCAACTGTTCCAAATCTGGTGTTTTGGGTTAATGGGAATATCTATGCATGCTGTTATAACTAATCCTCGATTGTGTTGACTATTGCTACTCACATATGTTCTAAAATTGCAACACAATACCATGTTTGGGAAGGCTACTCCCAGCAGAACCACCTCTCCCACCTCATCTGGCCATGGCACCAGGCCACAGCACATCTGGGACCCAACCCAGGACCTCTTCATCTGCTAGTCCTGCACTACCTTCAGGTGGCACCACCTCAGGGGATGGTGTTCGTCTCCCCCTGGGAGCACGCACAGACAGGATCCTGTCACCTGAAGTCAGGTCCAAGGTCTGGTTCATAGGGAGCTCTGCAGAGAATTGGGGATCTGCTACACCACCTTGAGGCCCTCATTACACAATTAGAGAGTCAGCCAGCCCCTCCTGCCCAGCCCCCAGCACAGCCATCTTCAGGGCCATGAAGGTGCACTGGTAACTGCTCATGGATAGGGACCTCAGTCCCGCTGTTTCCATTTGGGGGCTCATGGGCTTCCAATTTCCAAACACCCCTCCCCATCCAAGGTGTTTACCCACCACGTGTCATATACTACCCCTGCATGATGTCTTGTCTGTCTTCCGACCCAACCTACCTCCCCAAATATACCTACTATCCTTCACCAACAGCCCACTCTCATCTTAACAAAAAAGTGCAATCTGTTCCCAACACAAATTTCACACCGTACATAACTGTCCATTTCACACCAGCTTACAACTGCTTACAAGTGCCTTAATCACTCTGTATCCAACAGCCCTTGTTCTGGCCAACAAATAAATTATCAGCCCTTGCAAGTGTCTAACCCAGGACCCTGCACACCATAGCCACATCAATTTACCAGTAAGCCATCTGAGCTGCAGATATGTGTGATGTTTTCTTAAACATATCATGCAGCACAGTCATTCAACAGTAGGAAAAATTTATATATATATATATGTGTGTGTGTGTGTGTGTGTGTGTGTGTGTGTGTGTGTGTGTGTGTGTGTGTGTATGTGTGTGTTTGTATATATGTAGACATACACACACATATATATATATATATATATATATATATATATATATATATATATATATATATATATGTGCGTGTGTATAAATATATATATATATGGTTTACTATCATCATTTCGAAAATTAAAATAAATAAGGTAGCAATTACCGAACTAATACGTCGAAAGGACACATTTCCGAATGTTTAGAAGGCCGTAAAACTGACGGAAATGTCGAAAACGTCGAATCACGACATTCCCAGTCGATCAACGTTGAATTACCGAAACAGCGTGAAATACAGGGAAATCGCAAACTCCATGTGTAATGCAATAGGAGCGTCACCATAAACACAACCCCAGTAGCAAAATAGTGATACTCATCCACATACCAAACTACAGAAGAGCGAACAAACAGCAAATCCACAATAAACACCTGCTCGTTATCCAAGAGCAGGACCATACACAGTGTATCATAGCAACATCGAATCAGTAACAATTCCCTAGTTTGTGAGATGCGGTATCCATACGATACCACTATGTCCCATTTACGACATCCAGTAAAACAACGTCGACTGCTGCAATGGCGACATTACGCAACATAACTTGCTATAACATACTCCATGAGGGGTACCCCAGCGGAAACGTATTTGCAGTCCCACACGGATATAGGCAGGAGGATGGCGTGATCTCCAATACTCCGAGAGTAAAGATGTACACAACATAACGTATCCCTGTATTAGTAGTGTCTGCAATCCAGATCTGATGCTGTACGGTTGCATGACGGCAATTGCACCCGACACATATAGTTGTGCCACACAAATATAGTAATGTACGGGAGTAATAGTTAGTAGGTAATGACACAGACCATGCCAAAAGTAGTGAGTCGGCGTATGTCCACGAACCCACCCTAGAATGCGGAGATAGGGAGCATAGAGGGACAATATACTGTTATAGTAGTCATTTCAAAAGGAGCAATGGTGAGCCATTGACTGTACAAAGCCTAAGGGTGTCATTTCAGTCGCGCTTAGCGATCAGGCGTTGGATCATACATTCCTTATCAGTAAGCCTCGTTTCTTGGAGATGCGGAACACAGCACAGGTACTTCTGTTTGAGATCCTCTAAATGGTTTTGCTCCAGTGTAATAGCATGTAGGACATCAGTTATATAAAGCTCCTTCTTACCTAACAGGGACCTAAGCCGATGCCATCCTTCCACTGCATTCTGGCTCCTAGGGTAGCCAATGTACCGTGTCAGACTGATTCCAGAATGGAGCGTCAAATAGAGGTGGTAGTCTGTCCGACGTGGAACCCCTCATCCCATAACGCCGGCCTACCTAGTATATAGTTATTTTTAAAGAACTCACATAAGGGGCACCCGTTCACCCAGAACCTGTTCAATTTCGTGAGCGTCTCCAACAGATGTTCTATGCTGAAAGCAAGTGAAGGCACCTGTTTACATAACAGCAAACTGTGTGTCCACCATATGTCGTCAAGTTTAGCTTCTGTATCTGTCGCCATATTATTTGGCACAAATGGAACCAACATCCCTTTGCAGTACTATTTGGAAGATGTTTCACAATGCTATTCACAGCACCCTTTTCAAAGTCGCTTAGTACCATGGCTGGTGTTAGGTTAAGGTGGAACTCTGCACATAATGTAAGTAATGTCGTCCAGAACTGATCGTAGCATTCCTCGCACTTTGAGGGTAAGATAGCGTAGACTACAGGCACTACTTTGTTGTTGCTTGAACCGTCAAACTACAATGGGAGTATATCTGTTTACACTCCTAGTACTGATTGGAACGTACCATCGACAAGTATGTATTCGAGCGGCACAGTAGACCGAGATTACTCTCTGTGGTAAGAGTACAACATCAGTATTTTGGCACTGGAATGCACTGTGTTTCACAATAAAGTACCCTGTTTCAATGGTATAAGCTCTGGCCTTAAATCCTTCAAACTCGTCAACTGTAGGTGTGGGGCTGTGCTATTCCTACCTCACCCTACGTACAGTCTGCTTCAGGGCATCAGTATTTGTCAGTGTGGTAACTTCGTCTGTGGAGGTGGTTGCCAAAACCTCAGATACAATTCTGCAAGGGTCCTCAAGGGTTTGTCCAGCAGCCTTTTAATAGCTTCACGTATCCTACTCTGCTCTACCGAACAACATCTGGTGCATGAAAATGGCCAATACTTTTAAGCAACCTCTCATCAGCACATTTCTCTGTTATGCAACGACCCTTACATCTCTGTTTAGCTTTTCAGTGCAACACCAGTACTTCTTCTCTGAGGTACTCTTTTCCAAGTAGTATTGGTAACCATCAATACATAGTATTGCTCGGCCTTTCTGGGAGGTAATGGTGCCATATAGTGAACCAATCACACCAGGAGAACTCACTGCTGCTTGATCAGACATCGTACGTAAGTTCACCTAGGAAATAATGACAGTAACTGTAGTACTAGACATTACCAGCATCACTATGTTACAGAACCTTCCAAACATGCATAGTGTGACATAGATACCAATCATTACATAGCTAGTACTATACAGACATGCGACCTGTCATGCTTTATATGCGGCATTACTGTACTATGTAGTCCATTCAGTATATACAAGTACATACAACAATTGCGGCTATACATTTCTATAACATAATACCACATTCTGCGACACAGTTTACACCGTACTGTACAGGTATAGGCTATTGCCACCAGGTACTCCTCATTGATCTATACTGGTGTCAGGGATTAACTACAGACATCCATGCCTACAGCTGACATGGATAGCAGTGCGTGAGATCGTAGCATGACCGCTTATGCAATGTCGAAACAGCACACAACACATTACTTCTACATGTATAACCATACACTTTATACAGGACAATGTATCATCCGTACTGTAGTTGCATTTTAAATGTTACCGCGTATGGTACATATAAGGACTCGGCGTCCGAATAGCATATGTTTACTCACCTGTCGAACCTGTAGGCGTATGTCCTTGCTATCGCCGATGTCGGTTAATGGACACCCTGTACACTCTCCAACTCGTACTATATATTTCCAATTACGGACAGTACTCATAATCGCCCAAGTTTACTTTACTTCCGCATGTTGTGGGCGGCGTTGTTTGTGCGACGCCAACATCATCGTAACAGTTTTGTCGTCATCGGGTTGTGCCCCATTCACATATCGCCGTCGTGCGCCGCTAAATGTCGGAATTAAGTGCATGGCGACCATGGAACTTCGACATTCGTGTTGTGCAGGATTATGAGCAGTCGACATTGTGAGTGACGACCAACGGAATGCCGGGTATGTAGTCGTCGATAACATGACAGTAAACCTATATATATATATATATATATATATGGAGTGCATTCAGACATCGGATCCACACTCTAAACCTCCTTCCTCCACAGCTGCACTGTTCTGCCTTGCTACGAAACAGAGCGTCACATGTGGACACAGCCTAATATTAGGGGGATATTTATAGGGACAGATCATAGATAAGCCTATGACAAGCCTGTGAAGTTTGTGCATGATACATTTCACATTACAATGACTGTTCTGAAGGTGGTGGGGTCTGAAACTCATGTGTGTATCATGACTTCATTACTTCCACCTTCAGCTATTTGCCAGCTAATATACATGTTTGGAGGAACAGAACAAACACTATGATGGCTTACAATCTTTTCATTCTGTGCAGATCTGCACAGTTGACAGGTATGGCCCACTGCCCACAGGGCCAGATGCTATGTTCATAGCAGTTGTTCAGCAGGATATCATTACAGCAACAAGTCTTGATGGCAAATATAAATCTTTCAACATCATCTATCCCATTATTACAGACCAAGTACTACATTCAGTTACATGCATACATGTTTCACATATCTGTTTTATTATTGTGCTCTCTTCTGTGTACCACTTGGACATCTTCATTGTTTTTTTTTTTTTTTTTACTTTTTGTTTGTAATAATTTTTTAATATTATTTCTCTCTCTCTCTCTCTCTCCACTACAGGGATTGAGCTAGTCTGAATAGGTTGCAGCATGGCTTTTGTAGGTGATGCTCATAATTAGGTGATGGCCTATGCACCAATTGGCGTTCCCCACTTGTTAATTGCATGCAGCCAGCTGTGTGGTACTTCCAGTAGCCAATGTCATAGCAACCCACTACTATAAATGACTACATCATGTGGGCGTTGTCCCTTTACCTTCCTGTGGGTAGGCAGCAGTGTTACAGACAGCAGGTAGCAATATCTCTTACAACAGGACATGCGGACACAGGGCAACTACAGGTTTGTATAAGGTTCCAGACCTACAGACAATGTGAGTATTGCTGTTTTATGCATTAAATACTGCTTGTTTTACAGGGTTTGTGTGTATATGCTAGTTTTGCATGGAATGCAGTCTGTCCGCATAGCTCTCAACTGTGGGCCTATCCACATGATGGCTAGAGGATTGGCTGTTATGTTTTGTCTGTTCACCACACAGGTCTTGTCTCTGACATATCAGTGGCATTCTCTTTGTTGATTGCTATCAGTACATGGCAACATCCATTTGTGTTTCTGACTTCATATTCTTGAGTAAGGGTATGTTTCAACCAATCCTGTAACACCAGCAGCTTTCACAGTGTATAACAACAATATTGCAAATATGGCCATGTGTTCCAGCCTCTGTCCTCCAGATGTCATGCAGTAAGAGGTTGTTAGGTAATGGCCTATCATTATTTAGTGCTGACATTCCTGCTATCATTGCAGTGATGTTGTGGACTCCCACACAAATTGTGGGATAGGGTCCACATATATTAGGGCTACAGCTGGACAAAATGTGTGTGACCTTGTACAGTCTGGAGGTCAGTGTATGGAAAACACTGTTATATGCCCTTGTAAGACATTTCATGGGGGAGGGATATTAAATGTTTTTAACCTAGGCTGTTACAACATGAGGGATATCAGTAGTAAGAAACATTAAGGTATATGGCTGTACATTTTCATACATTTCATCATGGGAACAGTGGTGGGCTAGAGCTTACTGTCTTACACACAGTTCTGCTTGTCAGTGTGATAGTGATGTTTTAAGTTAAGCATTGTTATGTAACACATACATTTACATTGTGATAACTAATCATTTTCACCCTAGGGGTTGAGTACAGAGTGTAATTGGAGGCTGATGAACTACATCTGTAATTAAGTGTTGATTGGTTCTTATCTTCAAGGCAAGTGTTTTTTTTTACTGTTGTACAACTTGAAGGCCTTAGCTTGGACAGCAAAGTATGTTATGTATTTTAGATTACTGTATCAAATGTTTTGCTTGAGGGTTGCATTAATCAGTTATTATGTATTTCAAATACCTAACTGCTATAAGAAATGGCATAAACAACTGAAATAGTACACACATAAATATTTCTATGTATGCAAACTTGTGCGTGGTGTCATGTCCTTTGCATTGTGTGTGGGTATATGTTTCATGCAATAATTCTCATTTGTAGGAAAGAATGAAACACTGGACATTTTAAAAGGTGGCAACTGTAGGAATAATGGTTATTCTTATACATATCTATAAGTAGTAATATATTTATGTGTGTATGTATGTGTATATACATATATATGTATATATATATATATATATATATATATATATATATATATATATATATGTGTGTGTGTGTGTGTGTGTGTGTGTGTGTGTGTGTGTATATATGTATCATTGGAATGTTTACTGCTTCCACATTGTACATAATTGTACATTCTCTATGGTAGACTGACTGTTCTGCATATGTTAAAGATATCCTGACGTTTTACTGCTGAGATGGCTTACTGTTAACTTGTTGTGGCTATGTTGTGCAGGGTCCTGGGTTCAAGTATTGCAAGTGCTGGTTATTGTGTTGCAAGGCAGATCTGTTCAGCTGTGGAAGAAGGGATAATGGCAATAATTACAAGAGATCCCCTTCACCCCCATTAACAGTGCCTTTGGTCAGATGTTTTGCAGTCAGAGGTTCAGAGTGTGGATCCAATGTGCAAATGCAATATATATACACACACACACACACACACACACACACATATATATATATATATATATATATATATAAATATATATATACATACAAATATACAGACGGATATATGTATATGTATATATATATATATATATATATATATATATAGAGAGAGAGAGAGAGAGAGAGAGAGAGAGAGAGAGATATATATATATATATATATATATATATATATATATACATGCATGTCTACACATATCTATCTATATATATATATATATATATATATATATATATATATACATACATGCATCTACATATATAAATACATTTTCCCTACTGCTGAATGACTGTGCTGCATGATATGTTTGAGAAACATCACATTTATGTACAGCTCAAATGGCTTAGTTTTAAATCACTGTGGCTATGGTGTGCAGGGTCCTGGGTTCGAGACTTGCAAGGGCTGATTATTTTGATGCTGGGAAGAACAAGGGTTGTTGGATACAGAGTGATTAAAGCACCTTTAAGTGGTTGTAAGTGGGTTTGCATGGGTTTGGGCGATGGTAAGCAAAGGTAACGTCCGGTTAAATATGCTTGCAGACAGTTAGCCTGACAGTGCTTAATCTGTGTAGCTATTGCTTGCTGCCATGCCAACAGGCTTAAACCCACTTAGTACTGCTTAAAAGTACTTACTCCCACTTACCCCTGCACTAATTTCTTTAAAAGAAAAGAAAAAAGGGGTAATATGAATGTGGTGAAAAAGTGGGCACTCAGAAGGAAAAACAATAGGGAAAGTAGCTAGGGATGTGCAGAATGGGTAAAGGGAAGGTCCATAGCTGTCCATTTCTTCTACAGCAACAGCTGTGCATATGTACTGAATTTGGAGATACATTTGGACATTGAAACCCCTGAGAGAGGGGTGAGAATGACAATAATGTGTTGTGATGCCAATTTAACCAGATTACGTGTCCAGTGGACACATGTGCGAAATGGACAGCTATGCATGGGGCAAAATTTTTTTTGGGAACAGATTGCCCCTTTTTTTTAAGGTGAGAGTGGGATGTTGGGGAAGGATAGTAGGCATATTTGGGGAGGTTAGTTGGGTAGGAAGACAGACAGGACAGACAAGACAGCATACAGGGGCAGTATGTGACAAGTGTGAGGGGTAAACACCTTGGATGGGGAGGGATGTTTGGAAATCAGAAGCCCATGAGCCCCCAAATGGAAACAGTGGGACCGAGGTCTCCACCCATGGGCAGTCACCACTGCACCTTCATGGCCCCGAAGGTGGCTATGCTGGGTGTTGAGCAGGACCGGCAGGCTGACCCTCTAAATGTGAACAGTAAAACGTAGCACAACAACAAATAACACTTCCGAACCCAAAAACCTGGAACTCGAGTAGAGCTAAATGTTGTAATAAGAGCTGGCAGACGTGTTGGTAAAAGAAAAATCCTTTGTCAGTTGATACCAGATGTTTATTCCACAAACCATATAAAGTGCAATACGAAATGCAATACGAATCCACAAAACAAGGACAAGGTACAAGGCACAAAACAGATAATCAAAGCAGATAAGCAAAGCAGTCAAACTGATGTAAAAAGTCAAACTGATGTATAAAATAGATCGGTTAAGCGCTTTCATCTGCCGATAGCAGATTTCATCAGAACAAGGATATTTTCTACATCGCTTCTTTAAATACCCAAGATTTTGGCGCCAAACATTAATAGATATTACTAATTGTTAATTGGAAACGAGATTGCTAAAACAATATGAGTGGTTGTTTAAAATATATATATATATATATATATATATATATATATATATATATATGATTACTTGGAACATATAAACAATGTATATACAATTATAATTACTTAAAACTTAAAAAATATATATATAAAAATGTGCATACTATTTATATGTGATTGCATGGAAAAATATATAAAATTATTTACACAATATATTTGCATCTCACAATAAATATCTCACAATAAGAAGAATAGCAGGACCAATTACATGACTGATACACAACATAGAAAGATACATAGAATACAATATACAAAGCATAAGACTTACACCTACCCTCTAAAATAGTATATGCATAGTCCTAATTTACATCCTATCGGGTCAATACATTCCTAATTTACACCCTGTCAGTAAAATTTACACCCTGTCAGTAAAATTTTTCTAGTATACAACCTGTCTGGACAATATAATTCTTGGTCCTCACTAACCTGTATACTAAGGACTATACAATGCCATAGTCAAATATAACAGGTGCCAAATGTATTTTATTTTATAACAATACCACTGTATTGTATTAAAAATTGTAGGGTATGCAGAGTGGGAGTATATATTAGAACTCGTTGACATCCACTAACAACAAGAAATGGACAGCTTATAATAAATTACAATCTATATGTGAAGGGAAGTCTAATTGTTCACCTATCATGGACATCCTAAAATTAAAAAAGGCTTAATGCTAATATATTCATTAATTCCTGGATGGGTGGTTGCATCCAACATTATTTGCCATTTACTTTCCATGGCTCCCAACTTGGCTTTCCAATTGCCATTCCCCACAGTACTGTCCACCTGATCTAATATAGCAAATTTAAACCAATGGTCCTTGCCATTGGTCATGGTGTGTTTACTTAATACATTTTTCACGTCTCCTTTTTTCATCTTGTACGTGTGTTCATAGATCCTGGTTTTTAGCTTTCTTTCGGTTTTACCAACATAGTATGCGTTGCATACTATGCATGTCGCTAAATACACTATCCCATGACTATTGCAATTTCCTGATTTGAATTTGCAAGTACTGTGGGTTGTGTTCACCAACTTAATACAGTACTCTTCATTAATATACTGGCACTGCTTACATGTACCACATTTTTTTGTACCCTTGGCATTTCTTTGTTTCCCCTTGGCACTTTTGTTGTTTCTTTCAATCATTCTTTTTAAGTTACAACCAGATTTGAAAGTGATACTAGGAGTGTCTCCAATTATATTCTTGGCTTCACCATCAAGGTTGAATACATACCAATGTCTATGTAATATTTCCTTAATGATGTTGGTAAATGGGTTATACATAATAACACATACACGTCTATTAAATGTATTCATGACTTGTTTTCCAATTTCTAGTTGACCTAATAATGGTTTATATTTCTTTCCCCATTGGGATTTTACATAGTTTAACACATCGGTCAACATAGCTTTAGGATATCCTCTGTCTAAAAATAGCTGTTTTATAGTGTCAAGTTCTTTAGACATAATTTCTCGTGTAGATGACATCCGTGCGGCTCTCACACATTGACCCTTTACTATGTTCTTAAACATATGGGGTGGATGGCAACTCCCATAAAATATATAATCGTTCGAAAATGTGGGCTTTCTGTATAATTTGGAAATGTATCCATGGTCATCAGAACTAATATATATGTCTAAATATGCTATTCCATTTTTTTCTATAGTGTGAGTGAACTTTAGGAATGCAGTTGTGTTGTTAATGTAGTTAATAAAATTCTGGATACTTTCCGTTTCTCCCTTCCACACGATAAATATGTCATCTAAAAACCGTGTGTACAGCAACATTTGTTTGTGGTATTCACTAGTAAATATATACTGGTTCTCCCATTCCAACATAACTAAATTAGCAAATATGGGCGCACATGATGTGCCCATAGCAACTCCCCTTGTTTGCCTAAACGTTTCACCCTGAAATTCAATGTAGTTGTGGTCAAGAATGAGTTCCATCATACTCATAATAAGCTGTATTTTATCCCAAGTAAAACCAGAATATTTCACCAGACTATTGTTGAAATATTCAAGTCCTAAATCTTTAGGTATGCAGGAAAACAAATCCTTGACATCCACTGTTATAAATGTTAAGTCCACATCCCAAACATCTTGGTTCAGTTTTTTTAACAAATCCCAAGAGTCCTTGATTAGGTGTGGGACTTTTCCATATATATGTTTAGTCCAGTGGTCCACTGTAACACCTAGGTTAAATGTTTTCGACTTATACCCAGATATAATAGGTCTTAATGGAGGGTTCTGAATGTTTTTATGGATCTTGGGAATACCAATTATATGGGCCAAAATGGGATATTCATTCCTTAAAAAATTATATAATTCTTCAGTAATCCTATTATCCAACAAGAACTCTTCTATGACTAGATCAATCCGTCTATGTCCGATATTAATCTGATTCCGTGAGATTACTTCATAATTGCCAGAGTCAAACAAAATATCATGAATTCGCTGTTGGTATTCATTTGTGTATGTCACTATAATCCCCCCACCCTTATCGGGTTTCATAATTCTGACATCACTGTTAGACATTATATCGTTTAGCATTTTCCTTTCTTTATTGGTAAGGTTATCCTTGAATAAACTGAATGGTTCAACTCCTTTCCTAATATTGTTGTAAACCGCGTATATATCTCTACATACAACTTGTTCGTAAAGTGCCACCTGTGCGTTGTTAGGGGGAATATAAGTGCTTTTCTTAACTAATTTGTTTTCATGACCTAAGGGAGGGTCAACGTTGTCTTTAAATTGAAAGGCCAAGTTTATTCTCCGACAGTACAGTTTTACCTCTTTTATAGTGTCAAATAGGTTGAACTGTCCAGTTGGAATAAACTTCATTCCTTTACTGAACAATGTAAATAGTTCTTCTTTTATTTCCAAACTGGTATAGTTATATACCATATATCCTTTGAAATTATATGTCTTAGGATGACTATAAGATGTATTAGTCACCAAATAGTTATTTTCAGCTGTCCCATCTATCTTGGTGTTGTCTACACTGTCCAAAGGTATGATGCTGTTAACTGTGTTGTTATCTATTGATATCTCTTCTGAAATTTCTTTGGGGCTGGAAAAAAACGGCCCCCTTGAAAATTTGCATTACCATCCTGTCTAACATGTACTCTTTTCCTTCCACTATGCTCCAACTGATGAGCATTGTCCATTTCTCTCCTGGATTGTGGCCAAATATAAACTCTGCCTACCCTATATAGTTCTGTATCTCTCTCCAATTTGTGTATCTTTCTATTACATATCGTCTTCATCTTATAACTAGCTGTCTGGAACTGTTTAAAATATAGTTCCTGCCATTTTTCAAATTCCTTATCACCAATAATTTCATCATTTAACTCTTCTATCTCATTATACAACTTTGCCACCTTTTCATCATTGTGCTTCATTAACATTTTTATGTACATACTTCCAAACAAGTCAAATAATTTGTTAAAGTCTTGTTTGATTGTATTTGTATATTCAAACCCTAAAGGTAGCTTGAAAAAACGCAGCCCTTTAGGTACAATATTTGAATTAATACATTTCTCTAGATATACATTGTCCAGTTTAACACTTTTGAACTGTATTAATTTTTTCCCCAAAAGATGAATTTTGCTTTTCATATTATTTGATAATCCATTAAATGCAGTTGGTTCATTTCTAAAATTACATTCACCATCAATTCCTAACAAACATTCATCATTTAAAAAATCTTGCATGAATTTGTCATTATTTTCTCTATCAGTGAAAGGTACATTTTTATCAAATTTTCCTTGTACTTTTATACAGTTGTTCGGACTAGTTAGGAAGTCTTTAAACACAGTACCTGCGTGTATCTTGTTGGCGTTTTTCTTTGTTACATTAGAATAAGTTTTATTGGTTTCTCGTGTTTTTGGTTTAGCCCCAAGTCTCTCCGTTTCCTCTTTGTGGTGGAACAAACTGAAGTCGAATGTGAATTCGGCTTCAGGAATTATATTGTCACCCAAATCCCTCATGTCAATTCCTGTAGCCGTTTTGGCTGTTTTTTGTGTGTTAGGAGAGTCCTGCGGTTGTCCATTCGGAATATCACCCATACTGTTTAACTCAATTCGCTCGGCTAAGTAGGGAGGGGTGCTCGAAGCATTACCTCCTCGTTGTGGAGAACTGGTGTTAATGCCGGTCTGGACGGAGGCTGCTAGTTTCCCTACTAGGTCCAGTAATCTCGATACATCCGCTTTCAGTGTTGTGACTTCTGCTCTGAGTGCTGTGAACTCCGCTCCACCCAATGAAGTATCCGTAGGTGCTGGGTCGGTCATGATCCAACTGGGAACAGTAAAACGTAGCACAACAACAAATAACACTTCCGAACCCAAAAACCTGGAACTCGAGTAGAGCTAAAAGTTGTAATAAGAGCTGGCAGACGTGTTGGTAAAAGAAAAATCCTTTGTCAGTTGATACCAGATGTTTATTCCACAAACCATATAAAGTGCAATACGAAATGCAATACGAATCCACAAAACAAGGACAAGGCACAAGGCACAAAACAGATAATCAAAGCAGATAAGCAAAGCAGTCAAACTGATGTAAAAAGTCAAACTGATGTATAAAATAGATCAATTAGTAATATCTATTAATGTTTGGCGCCAAAATCTTGGGTATTTAAAGAAGCGATGTAGAAAATATCCTTGTTCTGATCAAATCTGCTATCAGCAGATGAAAGCGCTTAACCGATCTATTTTATACATCAGTTTGACTTTTTACATCAGTTTGACTGCTTTGCTTATCTGCTTTGATTATCTGTTTTGTGCCTTGTGCCTTGTCCTTGTTTTGTGGATTCGTATTGCATTTCGTATTGCACTTTATATGGTTTGTGGAATAAACATCTGGTATCAACTGACAAAGGATTTTTCTTTTACCAACACGTCTGCCAGCTCTTATTACAACTTTTAGCTCTACTCGAGTTCCAGGTTTTTGGGTTCGGAAGTGTTATTTGTTGTTGTGCTACGTTTTACTGTTCCCAGTCGGATCATGACCGACCCAGCACCTACGGATACTTCATTGGGTGGAGCGGAGTTCACAGCACTCAGAGCGGAAGTCACAACACTGAAAGCGGATGTATCGAGATTACTGGACCTAGTAGGGAAACTAGCAGCCTCCGTCCAGACCGGCATTAACACCAGTTCTCCACAACGAGGAGGTAATGCTTCGAGCACCCCTCCCTACTTAGCCGAGCGAATTGAGTTAAACAGTATGGGTGATATTCTGAATGGACAACCGCAGGACTCTCCTAACACACAAAAAACAGCCAAAACGGCTACAGGAATTGACATGAGGGATTTGGGTGACAATATAATTCCTGAAGCCGAATTCACATTCGACTTCAGTTTGTTCCACCACAAAGAGGAAACGGAGAGACTTGGGGCTAAACCAAAAACACGAGAAACCAATAAAACTTATTCTAATGTAACAAAGAAAAACGCCAACAAGATACACACAGGTACTGTGTTTAAAGACTTCCTAACTAGTCCGAACAACTGTATAAAAGTACAAGGAAAATTTGATAAAAATGTACCTTTCACTGATAGAGAAAATAATGACAAATTCATGCAAGATTTTTAAATGATGAATGTTTGTTAGAATTGATGGTGAATGTAATTTTAGAAATGAACCAACTGCATTGAATGGATTATCAAATAATATGAAAAGCAAAATTCATCTTTGGGGAAAAATTAATACAGTTCAAAAGTGTTAAACTGACAATGTATATCTAGAGAAATGTATTAATTCAAATATTGTACCTAAAGGGCTGCTTTTTCAAGCTACCTTTAGGGTTTGAATATACAAATACAATCAAACAAGACTTTAACAAATTATTTGACTTGTTTGGAAGTATGTACATAAAAATGTTAATGAAGCACAATGATGAAAAGGTGGCAAAGTTGTATAATGAGATAGAAGAGTTAAATGATGAAATTATTGGTGATAAGGAATTTGAAAAATGGCAGGAACTATATTTTAAACAGTTCCAGACAGCTAGTTATAAGATGAAGACGATATGTAATAGAAAGATACACAAATTGGAGAGAGATACAGAACTATATAGGGTAGGCAGAGTTTATATTTGGCCAGAATCCAGGAGAGAAATGGACAATGCTCATCAGTTGGAGCATAGTGGAAGGAAAAGAGTACATGTTAGACAGGATGGTAATGCAATTTTCAAGTTTTCCAGCCCCAAAGAAATTTCAGAAGAGATATCAATAGATAACAACACAGTTAACAGCATCATACCTTTGGACAGTGTAGACAACACCAAGATAGATGGGACAGCTGAAAATAACTATTTGGTGACTAATACATCTTATAGTCATCCTAAGACATATAATTTGAAAGGATATATGGTATATAACTATACCAGTTTGGAAATAAAAGAAGAACTATTTACATTGTTCAGTAAAGGAATGAAGTTTATTCCAACTGGACAGTTCAACCTATTTGACACTATAAAAGAGGTAAAACTGTACTGTCAGAGAATAAACTTGGCCTTTCAATTTAAAGACAACGTTGACCCTCCCTTAGGTCATGAAAACAAATTAGTTAAGAAAAGCACTTATATTCCCCCTAACAACGCACATTCCCCCTAACAACGCACAGGTGGCACTTTACGAACAAGTTGTATGTAGAGATATATACGCGGTTTACAACAATATTAGGAAAGGAGTTGAACCATTCAGTTTATTCAAGGATAACCTTACCAATAAAGAAAGGAAAATGCTAAACGATATAATGTCTAACAGTGATGTCAGAATTATGAAACCCGATAAGGGTGGGGGGATTATAGTGACATACACAAATGAATACCAACAGCGAATTCATGATATTTGTTTGACTCTGGCAATTATGAAGTAATCTCATGGAATCAGATTAATATCGACATAGACGGATTGATCTAGTCATAGAAGAGTTCTTGTTGGATAATAGGATTACTAAAGAATTATATAATTTTTAAGGAATGAATATCCCATTTTGGGCCCATATAATTGGTATTCCCAAGATCCATAAAACATTCAGAACCCTCCATTAAGACCTATTATATCTGGGTATAAGTCAAACATTTAACCTAGGTGTTACAGTGACCACTGACTAAATATATATGGAAAAGTCCACACCTAATCAAGGACTCTGGGATTTGTTAAAAAACTGAACCAAGATGTTTGGGATGTGGACTTAACATTTATAACAGTGGATGTCAAGGATTTGTTTTCCTGCATATCTAAAGATTTAGGACTTGAATATTTCAACAATACTCTGGAAAAAATATCCTTAGTTTTACTTGAAATAAAATTATTATGAGTATGATGGAATGGATTCTGACCACAACACAACCTGAATTTCAGGGTTTTTCGGGTGAAACGCTTAGGTTATTATGGAATTTGCATATTGCTCTCATATTTTTAGTTATGTTGGAATGGGAGAACCAGTATATATTTACTAGTGAATACCACAAACAAATGTTGCTGTACACACGGTTTTTAGATGACATATTTATCGTGTGGAAGGGAGAAACGGAAAGTATCCAGAATTTTATTAACTACATTAACAACACAACTGCATTCCTAAAGTTCACTCACACTATAGAAAAAAATGGAATAGCATATTTAGACATATATATTAGTTCTGATGACCATGGATACATTTCCAAATTATACAGAAAGCCCACATTTTCTCAACGATTATATATTTTATGGGAGTTGCCATCCACCCCATATGTTTAAGAACATAGTAAAGGGTCAATGTGTGAGAGCCGCACGGATGTCATCTACACGAGAAATTATGTCTAAAGAACTGACACTATAAAACAGCTATTTTTAGACAGAGGATATCCTAAAGCTATGTTGACCGATGTGTTAAACTATGTAAAATCCCAATGGGGAAAGAAATATAAACCATTATTAGGTCAACTAGAAATTGGAAAACAAGTCATGAATACATTTAATAGACGTGTATGTGTTATTATGTATAACCCATTTACCAACATCATTAAGGAAATATTACATAGACATTGGTATGTATTCAACCTTGATGATGAAGCCAAGAATATAATTGGAGACACTCCTAGTATCACTTTCAAATCTGGTTGTAACTTAAAAAGAATGATTGAAAGAAACAACAAAAGTGCCAAGGGGAAACAAAGAAATGCCAAGGGTACAAAAAAATGTGGTACATGTAAGCAGTGCCAGTATATTAATGAAGAGTACTGTATTGTTGAACACAACCACAGTACTTGCAAATTCAAATCAGGAAATTGCAATAGTCATGGATAGTGTATTTAGCGACATGCATAGTATGCAACGATACTATGTTGGTAAAACCGAAGGAAAGCTAAAACCAGGATCTGTGAACACACGCACAAGATGAAAAAAAGGAGACGATGAAAATGCATTAAGTAAACACACCATGACCAATGGCAAGGACCATTGGTTTAAATTTGCTATATTAGATCAGGTGGACAGTACTGTGGGGAATGGCAATTGGAAAGCCAAGTTGGGAGCCATGGAAAGTAAATGGCAAATAATGTTGGATGCAACCACCCATCCAGGAATTAATGAATATATTAGCATTAAGCCTTTTTTAATTTTAGGATGCCATGATAGGTGAACAATTAGACTTTCCTTTATATATAGATTGTAACCTTTTATAAGCTGTCCATGTCTTCTTGTTGTTAATAGATTTTAACGAGTTCAAATATATACTCCCACTCTGCATACTCTACAATTTTAATGCGATACAGTGGCATTGTTATAAAATAAAATACACTTGACACTAGTCATATTTGACTATGGCATAATATAGTCCTTAGAATATAGGTTAGTGAGGACCAAGAATTATATTGTCCAGACAGGTTGCACACTAGAAATATTCTTCTGACAGGGTGTAAATTTTACTGACAGGGTGTATATTAGGAATGTATTGACTCGATAGGATGTAAATTAGGACTATGCATATACTATTTTAGAGGGCAGGTGTAAGTCTTATGCTTTGTATATTGTATTCTATGTATCTTTCTATGTTGTATATCAGTCATGTAATTGGTCCTGCTATTCTTCTTATTGTGAGATATTTATTGTGAGATGCAAATATATTGTGTAAATAATTTTATATATTTTTCCATGCAATCACATATAAATAGTATGCACATTTTATATATATATTTAAGTTTTAAGTAATTATAATTGTATATACATTGTTTATATGTTCCAAGTAATCACATATATATATATATATATATATATTTTTTTTTAAACAACCACTCATATTGTTTTAGCAATCTCGTTTCCAATTAACAATTAGTAATATCTATTAATGTTTACCAAAATCTTGGGTATTTAAAGAAGCGATGTAGAAAATATCCTTGTTCTGATGAAATCTGCTATCAGCAGATGAAAGCGCTTAACCGATCTATTTTATACATCAGTTTGACTTTTTACATCAGTTTGACTGCTTTGCTTATCTGCTTTGATTATCTGTTTTGTGCCTTGTGCCTTGTCCTTGTTTTGTGGATTCGTATTGTGCATTGCACTTTATATGGTTTGTGGAATAAACATCTGGTATCAACTGACAAAGGATTTTTCTTTTACCAACACGTCTGCCAGCTCTTATTACAACTTTTAGCTCTACTCGAGTTCCAGGTTTTTGGGTTCGGAAGTGACCCTCTAAATGTGGCACGCAGCCCTCAAGTTGGCATAGCAGATCTCCAAACTCCCTTCAGAGCTGACTACGCACCAATCCCCGGACCTGACTTTAGGTGACAGGATTCCATCCATTCCCACTCCCAGGTGGGGACAAGCCCCATCCCTTGAGACAGCTCCACCCGAAGGTGGTGCAAGACCAGCAGATGAGGAGGTCCTGGGGTGGGTCCCAGGCATGCTGGGGCCCAGTGCCATGGTCAGATGGGGTGGGAGAGATGGGTCCACTGAGACCGGCCTTCCCATACGTGCTATGGTGTTGCAGTTTTAAAAGATATGTGGGTTAGTAATAGTCAACACAATCCAGGATTAGTTATAACAGCATGCATAGATATTCCCATTAACCCAAAATACTAGATTTGGAACAGTTGCATAGCAAACAGAACACATGCATATATGGAACCACAGTGGCCATTACAATGGCATGCAGGTTACATTGATAGCAACAGGCCACCAATGATAGTATTTCAACATGGAACATTAATAGAAACACAATATTTATCGAACAATAGGACATATGTCCCAACAGTAGGTTTGGTGTAAACATACCCATTGATTTGTGTATTTAGATTATTGTTGCAGATATGGTGGGGGGGAGATGTCAATTAACAGCTTATATATCCTTGTAGTACTCACAACTTTAATGATCATTGCTCTAATCATTAAGGTACAGGTAGTATTACAATACTCTATGGCCTTGGTTTGGGCAGTGGTATGTTTGTACACAGTGTATACTTCAACTGTTATATAGCTAAATCCTTACATCTCTTACCTGGTAGACCTGTGGAGGGAATGTTTAACACTACCTGACTGTTTATACACATATTCCCAGATTCAAAGTTAATATTATGCACATACCTCTCAATCTCTAAATGCACACACACACTGGATAAAGCTTGACAACATGGGGGTACAAATAGGGACATGTTTTGAATATTGCTGTCATAAACTTGGAGAGTTGCATGAGTGACAAAGATTTGTTTTAATATACATTTTCTGAAGGTTTTGAGGTATGAAAATTAAATGTATGTCATTATTTTATGACTACAATTCTCAGATCATTCCACTGATTTGCCAGGGGGACAGAGAAACAGGCAGAAAATATGACCCAATTATCTGGACATTCTGAAAAGTCTGTACAGTCAAGAGGTATGATTATGCATACATCTTACTACCACTCCCAGGATTTGAACCATGGCTGTGTCTGCTAAAGATACAACGATTTATGTCACAGTAGATTGTGCTATTTGGATATTGCTGTATATCACTTTAGTGTTTTCTGTGCAAGTCTCTCTTGGTTGTACAATCTGACCTTGTAATTACAACAGTCTTACACAGACATTTCTACACATATTTTTATGTAGCACAGTGTGAGAAACAGTGGTTGACACAACAGTACTATTCTGATATCAGATGTTTCTGAATGCTACATGGCAGGCCATACTATACCAGAGTGAACACTACCAGTCCCAGATTTAAATCTTTATTGGCAGGCACAGTTTTTTTATCTAACAGATCTGTGGAGGGAATGTTTGTTAACACTACCTGACTGTTTCTACACATATTCCCAGATTCCAGTTAATATTATGTGCATACCTCTCAATCTCTTAATGCACACACTCTGGACAAAGCTTGCCAACATGGGGGGTACAAATAGGAACATGTTTTGAATATTGCTGTCATAAACTTAGAGAGTTGCATGAGTGACAGGATTTGTTTTAATATACATTTTCTGAAGGTTTTGAGGTCTTTAAATCAAATGCATGTCATTATTTTGTGACTACAATTCTGAGATCATCCCACTGATTTGTCAGGGGGACAGAGGAACAGGCAGAAAATATGAGCCAATTATCTGGACATTCTGAAAAATCTGTACAGTTGAGAGGTATGATTATGCATACAGCTTACTACCACTCCCAGGATTCGAACCATGGCTGTGTCTGCTAAAAAGATGACAATTTAAGTCACAGTAGAGTGGGCTATTTGGATATTGCTGTTTACCTCTTCAATGTTTTCTGTTTAAGTTTCTCTTGGTTGTACAATCTGATCTTGTACTTACAACAGTCTTATACAGACATTCCTAGAATTTTTTTTTTATGTAGCACAGTGTGGGTAACAGTGGTTAATGCAACATTACTATTCAGAGAATGCAACAATAAATGCATACAATGCCAGAGTAAACACAACCAATCCAGGAATTAGAGCTTTATTGCCAGGCAGTTACAGTTTTATTTAAATATGACTTATATGGGACTATTACTGTCATATTATCTAGTTTATTCAGTACAACCCATACAACAGTTTTTATACTGCCAGATGACTTTCTACTACTTTATATTTATTTGGTATGACTGCTACAAGCAGGATTGTTACTCACCAGCCTCGCAACACAGCCTTTGCAGCCTACATTTATGGGCTTCCTGATTCAAAGCCCACTCAGCTACTGCTGTAAATGAAAGAGACATATTTACGCATATCTATACATCACATACACATGCTGGACATCAGTAAACAGTTATGGTATGACTACTTACACACTGCTGGGACATCACCCTTCTGCCTTGCTTCTTGGACCCACTCATCCAAGACCTCTCTCTCTTTCTGTGCTTCAAGTTGGCATAGTGGTGCCAGACCTGCTCACCAGTCCGAGGGATACCAGTGGCATTGGTGAGATCATGGGCGAGATGGTCCTAGGCTTCCGCTTTATATTGGGAGCCCTGGTACTGGCCCTGCAGCAGTCTCCCATCAAAGTTTTTTTACCAGGAGTCCTACCATGACCTTGTACTCCTGTAGGCCCCAGTGCTGCACCTGGAAGCACAATCCCTCTCCAACTCCTGCCAGCCTGCCTACAGTGGGAAGCTGCAACCAGTTATGAGCTGTATTCCTGCCTGTGGGATTTAAATATAGCCAATTTCCCACCCTTTGCCGTGATTGGATGGTTTTGACTATGCTGAGCTAAGCTATGGGCAAACCTGCTTAGCTAAGGTTGGCATTGGTTAAAGGGACAGATTCAGCACTGCTTACCAATGGGAAAATCCAATTAGCTGAGCTACTCATTGCTTGGCAGTCATAGTTACACAATGCTTACACCTGGTAAGCAGAGCTGTGCAATGCTTAACATTGCTTATTTTTTATTTTATAGACTATCTGCTGTATGGCATTGATTCAATCATTCATTACATATTAAAAATGTGTTTACTGTCCCTGACATCCCCCAATGTGCTTTCATTACATTTATTCATGTGTGACTATACTGTATGGGGCACTTGTGTTTATATGGGGATTTCACTTATGACCTAATGCATATAGTG